>NC_133528.1:3089711-3394919 GCF_048544455.1 Silene latifolia
TTGAAATTTAGTGAGCATGCATGATGCAAAACCAAAAAAAATGAATATTCTTTGCTCTTTCCACATTAACAAAAAATGCGCCAACGTTACAATCCAGGCATTCATAAGGTTGAAAAAATGGATTCAAAGACAGCTAGGGTCTAGAGATTGTCAAGTCATTGTAGTCTTGTAGTTAAGTGGTTTGGTTTGTTGAAACAAGAAATAGCCTATATAAATATAGACAAAAAAAATATCCTATTAACTCTATTGTTCGAGTCATTATTTTCGATATAAAATAACGCCATTTAGAGGAATGGTAAAAGGCCTTTGATGATGTACTGAAACTGACAATTCATCTTTTTTTCACCTGATTCCGATACCAGTCATACCACCCTCCTTATACTCCACCCTCCAACCACAAATGAATTTCAACACCTATAACCTAAAAGTTCTACATTTTGAAATTGTTGTCAGTTACGCGTGGACCGACCCGCCTCCTAAATTCATTGAATGTAGTCTGTGACAGCACTCACCAGCTCAACTGGAACACAGTGCATGCACCAAAGACACAAAGAAACCACCAAAGCACACAACAAAGTACCAAGCAGCAACTCGCTAAAAAAGAGTATAGCCAGAGCAAAAGAAAGTACCAGAAGTTTTCTATAGGCTAGTTCTGTCAACCTATCCAATGCCACTTGCTCAAGGTCCCTACAGAATAAATGATACATCAATTTAACCAAGTACATCAATTTAGCGCAATTAAATTAAAATAGGAACATGATGACGATACTCAAAACCAAAACCTTACCGTCTTTCAACATCCACTTCAACAGCTTTATGTATTCTGTCGAAGTAAGCCTTCTTCCTTCCAGCCTACACAACAATGAGTAATATAGTAATTAAGGTAAATCAAAGCAAATTAAATATCTTTTGTAATCAGCCAAGTCATCTGGCCAGCTAAAATTTACTGTTCTCTGTGACAAACATACACAGTTGCAAAAAGGGAACCTCCAAATATCTTATCTATTTCTTCCTTTAACACTACATCTAATTACTAACTCTGAGTATGAGTAGCCAATATAAAAAGCTAATCACAAAGAATGCCATATGTGATTATGTGTCCAGAGGCACATCATTAGTTTAGAAGGATCATATCAATCCACATAAGCAAACATTAAGCCATGCCAATTTCTTGCATAAGAACAAAGATATGAGTATATACGACTAAGTATGAGTATATAAAAGAGTTGAGAAATCAACCAACCTGCTCGGAAAGCTGAATTTCAAGTTGAGCAATGTCTTCATTAATCAACTCATCCTCTCCCTCTGCTAAATCAGGCTGTAAGAAGAAAAAAAAAGCTTTAATCATAAATGCATACAAGATTTAAAACAACAATGCAAATGCCAAGTGTTGGTCTTATAATGGTTTGGGGCTGGCTAATATTGATCAGCACCATCAATGTGAGGTGAGAAAATAATGTAGTGCTAAAAAGAAAAAACACGACAGTAAAACGATAAAGATACCCAGAAATATATAAGTGGCGGGAACAATAGAAAACAACAAAAAAATGAGATCATGTTTACACTGAATACAGAATGAAGACATACCACAGTGTCTGGATATACGCCAATACTTTGCAGCTCAAGGAGTAATTTTTCCTCCATGGACATCTGATCGTACTCCCAATCAAGCAAAGAGCTACTGGAAACGCGTACACTAGTATTTAGTGATCCATTCACTTCATTTTGGTATGGTCTAGGGCCTTCGTGACCAGTGGGGTGTGGCAAACTATAATCACCTTCCTCGATTTCCTCGTTCATAGGAACCTGGGCACTTGAGTTCCTACTATAACTAACATTGCCATTGCAAAAACTTCTAACTGCTGTACATGGATCATCCCGAATGTCTAGAGAAGGTAAATCACTTATAAAATGGTTATCTTCATATTCATCGAACTCATCTTCAACAATGAGAGCAGAAAGGACTCTCTGATATAAGGTAGTTAGCTTGTTGGGACCTTTTTCGCAGTCTAACCCTCTACGCGACGAATCATGGTCCTGAAATTGACTGATGTGATCATTGGTCTTTGCTGACTCCGATATGCCATTATCTATGACACATAACTTGCTTTCTTCAAGAACAAAACTATGGGGCCAGCATTTTTCTGTTTGAGAGCCACATTTCTGCAAAGCATGGAGAAGGTACAACAACAAAGCCTTAGACAATAAAAGATACAGTGTCGGCTTGCATTAAACATCATAAGTTGCTAAAACTAAAATGAGACAACCAACAGGCAACAGATAAGAAAAAAAAAAAAAAAAAACAGGGAAGTCAGTCAATAATCGATGGTAACAAAGCGAAAAAGTGGGAAAGGGAATGTGAAGCCGTGAACAACTGAACACTAACAAGGAAAAATATGTGCGGAAAAGAGAATTATAGAGACTTCAGAGAGAATTAGGGACCGGGGGCAAAAAACTTCAGAATAAGAGAAAATCAACCTGGTAGAGTGTATAACAGGATGATAAGGCATTACGTCAGCATAAATACATGTCAACAGTTCAACTTCTTCCAAAATCCTTTAAATTTAAAGAACAGAACATGTTTCTTTTTTGTATTGAGGAATTGAACATATTCCACAACTCTAACTAAGATTTTGAGCAGCTTCCATAGCTAAGCTCAAATATTAGTCAACTGTTGGAGTCAAAACTACAAGAATACCAAGCATTACTTTCCATTTCAATTTTATATCAAGAGTTGTCAAATTCTTGGAAAACAGGTCAAGACATAGATAAGCTTAGAATTATATGTTATTGACAAAGGGATAAAAGAATTAACAATGCTAAATATGCATACCATCACATTATCATCCAAGACCGGCAACTGACTTGGATTTGATTGAATATTTTCAACAGCCTTGAGCTAGCCAAGAAAACAACAAGAATCTCAATTCCAGAATAAGAACAATTTAAATTAATCAACACTACAGCTTCAGATAAACGTATGTCACTCAAATTGTAGTCCTTAAAGGCTTAAACCTGTTCTTCCAAAAAGGCTTTGTCCTCTACTCTGACATAGAAAAGTGGCTCCCATCTTTTCCAAAATGAGGAAGAACATCCATTATCTAGAAAGAAAAATAAGTAATACGTCAAATCAATTCACATGATATAAGTGAAAGAAAACACAAAATGAAATTAAACATACAACTAGCATTGCAAGCATACTGCGCCGCTGCTAGCATTTCATCACGATCATCATCTGATTCACCTGAAAAGGGAGACAGAAACCAAGTTAAGCGCAACCATCTAAAAATTTTGGATAGCTAGATAAACTTCTTTGGTCATAGTAATAACAATGACTCTTGACCACACCAACATTAGTCACCAACATCTGGTGATTCCTTACTTTTAGCAGTTGTCACATAAATTTACAGTTCGTTACAGTTAAAACATAAAATTTCAAATAATTACATCTGAACGGTTTAATCGTAATAAACTTTGCTTCTACACAGTAGGAAGTCCAGAAGGGCAACCACAGAAGGCAATCAGACACTCAGCTAGTTCATAGTCTATAGAAAACTTGCAAGAAATATCTGTCATTAGGACATGGTACTAAAGATGTAATAGTAAAAGATAATCTAGAAACAAGTAAGCCCGAAGATGTAAAATTCTGTGTATAAATATATCTCATACAGTAGAACCAAAGGAGTGCCACAAAACTTTGATTCAAACATGAGAAAGAAAGCATCACACCTGTACAATCGGGAGAGCTACTATTAGGGACTGGTCCAGTGCGTATCGAACCTTTTCGATCGAATTGCTTCTTAAGAGGAGGGCGCCCTGATTTACTGAAACAACAGAGATAGAAGTCATACAAACTATAATATCAAGATACATAAAAAAAGATTGCAAGCGAAACCTCATCAGTCAAACACTCGATTGTAAATTCACACCTTCCATTCTTCTCAGGACCAGGTCTAGTACTTCGAACAGGTTTTGCGACAGCTGGACTCCCAGGCTTTTCCCTCAACGGAGATATGCTTCCCTTTGGGATTGACGAGCCCCTCCCACTACGGCCTTGTCTACGAACGCCATCACCAACTTCATCCTTCACAAGCAATTTGTTTTTCTTTGTGAATCCAGGGCTGGCATGTTGATGAACATTCATTCCTTTTTCATCAATATCAGAACCACCAAGCACTTTATCCTTCATTCTGTTTTCAACCGTATTGTTTTCCTCACCTTCCGATAATCTTGCTGGAGACTGTGCAGTCTCAAGTTTTGCTTTAAGCTGCTGGGAGCTGCTCATTATATTTCTAACAGGAAATGACCCGTTCAACCCACCAGATATTCTAGTGCTAAATTCAGATGTGGTGAGTCCTTCAGAAGGAATTTGTGCCACATCAGGGTTGGATGTAGGAGATACAATATTTGTTCTTCGATTACGGGATATCTTCTGCGGTCTTTGACCCACCCATTGAGCCATTGGAGGAGATGACGAATCAGTTGGTAGGGAACGTTTGCGATTATTAACTCCAGCCAATGAATGGACTTTATTCACGTTCAGGGGTTGTTCCCAATTCTCAGGTGTCCCAGACATTCGTGAGAAGTTGGGAGAAGAGTTCCCTGCAGATCCAGGGCCATTTCTGTGACCTCTTGAGGCCTTGCCCTTTGTTATGGGACTAGGACTGGACAAATGAGGGTCTTCACGCATATTTAACCTATGAGATGTTACCATACACAATAAAACACTAAATTATCATGCCATTAAAATTATGAACATAAGAGCAAATACTAATATATAATATCAAGTAACGAGTCATCTCAACAGCAGTTAGCACATCTGTACATGAACGTTTGAGCTAAAACATACTTTGAATTTCCCTTTTGGAGTCTTTCCTTGTTCATTCCCGTGAGTTCTCTAGATAAAGAAGTTTTTTCTGATTCGTTCTTTAGTGCCATACGTCCACTCAAGCTCGCAGATGATGGAGATCCATCAAGTTTATTGCTGTTATTAGCACCATTGGAAGACACTGATCTGCAAAACAGGAACGTTAAAAGTGTGCCCGACGCAAAAGATAGAATACTAAGCAACATTCTTGAACAATAAGAAGGCGCTGACTGTTGATTAGACCATGGTACAAACATGTGGTGTAAGTTGTGGTATAAGTCATTGCAGTAATGGTGGCTGTGCATATCACGACATTTTCATACTCTTAATCATCATACATATATTAAACGACAATCAGAGAGCAAATGAGCCAAAATTATGAAAATCAGTAAGACGAAGTTGCCTGCTGGACACCAAGGCAAAAACTGAGTAGATAAGAATATAACTTTTGCCCGGTGAGGAAGGTCAATTTCAGATACACGGTCATAAATACTAAATGGAACTTTAAAACCAATAGTTCCAGGAGAAGTTATGAATTGCTAATTCTAACAGGGGCAGCCATTATTCGCTCTAGAAAACAATAGAAAGAGGAAACACTTTGTGAATCAATTAATGTGCAACAAACAATCACTGTAATAAAATATGTACTACGATAAAAGCCAAGCATCTGAAATTGATCAGTCGACTAGTATAGATCCCGTGCTAATGCATGGTTTTTTTAGATTGTACTGTTAGAGAATTTAACTATTACAGAGTAATATTTAACTGCACTTCGAATCTATCTTCAACATCTATAATGGCTAACGTGTGGTATTAAGTGCTAGAATGGAGAAAATTTGACAATCTTACCCTCAATAAAAATTGGCAGTTTAACTGAGGTTTTTTGTGAAAAAGTTATGAAAAGTAAGATCGTTAGTGTGACTGAAACAACTTATGGTTCGTTTTTATCCATATAAAACCTTCCATTGAAGTGCATGACTATTATTGTAATTTTATTACAGTACATAGTAACAAATACCAGAAAAAAAAAATGAAATGTACGGAACACACACTAATTTAACAATATGATTAAATTTATATAATATCTTTAATATAATAGTAATAAGTATACAACTCAAGCAGAAGTCAACTACAAAAAGGTCTCCAGACAGTCAATGAGAAAGCTGACCTGAAGCCATGACCATCAGAAGTAAAAATGCTTGAGTCATTGCTCGGTCTTCCATGCATTGTCTTTTTAAGCTCCCCATCGCCGTCAAGAGGCCTGGGGAAAACACTGTTCAGAGTACGTTTTCTTTTCATTTTTTTGTCCCATCCCTCGCCACCAGCAGGTAATCTGCGAGTGTTCTCTTCAGGCATGTCAGTGCCACACTCTTTGTCTTTTCCTAACATTTGATGTTGCCTTGAAATACCATTGCTACGTCCCTCTGCCTGATAACACAAATCATCCAAAAAGGGTGAACATGATACGACTAAGAAATAGAATCAAAATTACAGATGTGACACGAAAAAAAAAGCAATCACTAATGTTGAATGTGTCCTTTATTGTGGCGCTAAAATTGTCTTAATTGTCGTTCTTTTACCAATATCATAAATTTATATCAAATTTCCCCTCTCCAATATAATGATCAAAAAACTTGAGAGGCTTAAAACAAAATGACTTATAGTAGACATTTTGGTCTACAAGTATGAAAAATGGTAACCATTTTGATAAAACAATTGTTAGTCAAAGTGATCAAGGAAAACTTGTGGTGCTAATCTGGATAAGAGCACTAGGACAGTTACGTCATAACTTATAAGTGTGGCCATTGTAAGGGTAAAGCAAGATAATGAATTATCCAGGATTTTATATTTGGACACTCTACATTAGTACTCTAGCGTCCCTTTGGTCCTTTACAGGTGATACTTCGTGTGATTATCTTTCTAGTGTACTGTGTTTGTCGTATTTTATAGAACCAATTATCATCCCTATATTAATATACTACAGCTGGTCATATTTTCCTATTCACTATATTCTTCCCTATTTCCTTATTCGGAAAAAAATTAAAATCAGGATGTGTGTTTTGTGTGGTAGAATTTACTTTCTTATTTTTTGTGCAAAAAAGAAAGGGGAAGAATATAGTGAATAGGAGGGAGTATAAAAATAGGACAATAAATGTGTCGTTAACTTCTTAATCTTTTATACCATAAACTCCATTAATGATTTATTCAATTAACTTCAACTGGGGCCAACAGAGATCACTGGTACTTGAATCAGCAATCAATAAACAAGGCCATCTAACACAAGGATCTAAGGCCTAATAAGTAATAAGGGTAGTAAGGGAAGAAATGAAAAGCCAATATCAAGATTAGAGTCCAGCTAATCTTTAGAGGACAGCCGTTTTTTCCACCATAATCAATCAGAGAAGAGCACTTTCAGACACTGATGACTTGCGGGAGTCAATGGTTTGCAAACTGCAAAGGCTTCTACCACGAACAAAGCAAGTAACATGACAGCCTACAAATTAACTTTCTAGATAGAAATAAGCCAGGAATGAACAAAAATACAAATCGAAAAAAGTAGTCAAGTCGTTCGTATACTAACCCGCAGGTCTCCTATTGGTGTGCGGGCACGCTTATTAAGAACAGTATTTTTATTCCTATCCTCTAACTTCTGAGATGCAAGTTCTGGGGAGCTCCGTTGAGACTGACCCACCTTTAGCAAGTTTGATCCACTAGACCTATCATTTGTGTGTTGCTTCTTTGAGTTGAAGACTTCACTATACTTGTTCAGTTTATTCAATGATTCATCCAATCTTTTCATCCTATTCCTGCAGTTAGAATTAAAATCATTCTAATCAGCAAAACTCAAAATTCCGCATAGGATCATTCATCTTTCCACTGTAGAAACACAAAACTATGATACATCTTCAAAACCGTTTTAAACATTTTGCGTGAAATTATCTTAGATAAGTACCTGGCCTTCAGAGATCCGTCCACTACAGTTGATCTAAAACGTTTAACTTCATCTGTGTTAAAATTAGTCGGGGGCCTCGACTGAGCACCAGCAAATGAGTTATCTTCTGAGACATTCCCAAACGTTGAAACGCCTAATGCCATCCTCATTTCACCAGCCCGTGTATATTTCGAAACTCCCATTGTAATTGGCTCCAGAATTAGACACTGGGACAACGGTGGCAATTCCATTACAGGTGAAGCATTTGACTTGGATGTACCAGCTCCCGAACTAAAACTTCTACCATCACTTATCTCCCTAAAGCTCCCAGACCTATCAAGACCAGGAACTGAATAACTACCTCTCGAGCCATTCGAGTAACCACCAGAAAATCCCGAGTCCTCTGGACTGACAGAACTCACGTCAAACTTCACATTTCCAGCCATTAGCTAAACCCGAATACTAAATCATGTCCAGCAAAATTTCACCTCAGATTGACTAACTACCTCAGCAACCAATCAATAACAGTTTAACCACCAAACAACACTTAGAAACCACGATTAAATACGCAAATTCGCACACTTGCACCAGAATTGAACTCAAATCTGTCACAAACAACAACAACAAATAAATGCCAAAAACACACACCAATACAACACAATTCGCAAAACTAAAAACTTAATTATACACAATATTAGTATATTACCACAAATATCACTAATTAACCATCACAATCACCAATTTTACACTAATCAACGATCACAAAACATTCAATTAATTACATACTGACAGAACTCACGTCAAACTTCACATTTCCAGCCATTAGCTAAAACCCGAAATACCAAATCATGTCCAGCAAAAAATCCACCTCAGATTGACTAACTACCTCAGCAACCAATCCACAACAGTTTAATCACCAAATAACGCTAGAAACCGCGATTAAATACTCGAATTCGCACAATTGCACCAGAATTGAACTCAAATCTGTCACAAACAACAACTAATAAATGCCTAAAACACACACAAACACACACACCAATACAACAGAATTCACAAAACTTAAACTTAATCATACACTTCGCTACCACAAATTACACTCATTAACATCACAATTAGCAATTCTACATAATCAACGATCACAGAACATTCAATTAACACAAAATGCTAAAATCAAAATCAAAATTAAATTCAAATTCAAATTCGAAAATGAGAAACCAACTGAATCAAACTAAACTACTAAAATCAACTTAAAACACACAAAACAAACCCTAAATCCTACCAAAATTTCAAAACCCTAATTCTTCAACAAAATTACAAAAATTAGGGGTTTTAACAAAGATTGAAAATTGAGCTACCTGAAATCAATAAGGATTAAAATTAGAATGTAAGAAGCTGAAATTAATCTGGAATTATAATTTGATTAAGCAGCATTCATCGATCGAAGAGAGAGAAAGAGAAGGAGATCGTACGTACGACGAACGAAGAAGAGTTCGTAGACGGACAAAAAAAATTAGTACGGGTAAAAAATATTGGGTGCTTTTTTCTTTTTTTTTTAAGGATGTTGACACGGTGGTTTTATGTTATCCACGGGAATGTTGGTCGTAAAATGCGAATGAGTGGAGTTGATTAGCAAAATATACCCCGTGGAAGAGGAGAGTATGATAGTGGATTTAACTGTTGAATTACTTGAACCGAATTATTTGAACCTTTTAGCCGTATGTACTTCAATTTTGTGAAAATACTCATGTTTTTCTACGGATTTTCTTGTGTTTTTCCCAATTCTAACCTATTCTCAATTTTTAAAAGATATCTCTCTCTCAGAAAATTTCTTTAAATGCCCAAAGTATCAATTTTAAGGGTTAAATTTTCATACAAAAATGTATAGCACATCATAATTATATTGACAGTTGTTACGTATTTTGATGAGTCGTCAACTAAAACTGGCAAAATATAATATTTAAACTTGTAAATTTTGAGCATTTGTAGAACATTTTATTGCGTTTAGCGGTATTTTATGTGTTTTTGAAAAAAAAAAGGAGGATATATCATATAACTCAAAATATTAAGGGATACATTATAAAAAATAAACTTTTTGTTAAATAGAAATATTAATACAGTTAAATTATACACGTAAATTTGAACCGTTTGAGAGGTCGTATCGAGTCATGTTTCTTTTCCTTCCTGTTTTTCTGCCACGTGTCCGAGTCGATTCATGAGTTATCGTATTCAATTTTCAGTCCTAAATAAGAACTAATCATCTATTTTTAAGAAATACTTGATTTTTGTCAAAAACACGTTTTTTGCGTACCTGCACCCTCAAATGTCCTATTTTGCTTCTCAAAATTTCGTGTGGCTGCTTTATCTGACCTGAAAAACCATCCGTAAGATTTACATTCATTTTTGTTCCCGGACCCTGAAATCCCGAAAACCGTGTATTATACACTTAAATTTGAGTCGTTTGGGAGATCGTACTAGATCATATTTATTTTCCTCCGATTTTTTCAACCGCGTGTCTGGGGTTGGTCCATGAGTTAATGTATTCGATTTCACTCCTAAATAACAAGTTATTATCTATTTTTAAGGAGTACACGATTTTCGACCGATACTAATTTATCGCCTACCGGCACACTCAAATATCCTTTGTTTCTTCTCAAATTTTGTGTGACTGCTTTAACTGACCCGAGAAACCCGTGCGTATGATTACAGATATTTTTGTCCCATAACCCTCAAATCCCGAAAACCGTGTATTATACACTTAAATTTGAGTCGTTTGGGAGCTCGTACCAAATCATGTTTCTTTTCCTCCATGTTTTTCCACCACGTGTATGGGGCCTCTTCATGAGTTAGCGTATTCATTCCAGCTCTAAATAACAAGTTATCATCTATTTTTAAAGAGTACCCGATTTACGTCCGACACTATTTTATCGCCTACCAGCACACTCAATGTGTCCTCTGTTTCTTCTCAAAATTTGTGTGGCTTCGTTAGCTGATCCGAAGAACCGTTTTATGATTTAAGGACGTTTTTGTCCCGAAACCCTGAAATACCGAAAACCGTGTATTCCACTTAAATTTGGGCCGTTTTGGAGGTCGTGCCGGATCATATTTCTTTTCCTCCTAAATTTTCTACCACGTGTTAGGGATCGCTTCAAGAGTTACCGTATTCAATTTTCAGCCCTAAATAAAAATTATTGATCTATTTTTAAGGAGTACCTCATTTTCGTCTCAGACTCGTTTATCGCGTACCTAAACCCTCAAATATTCTTTGTTGCTTCTCAAAAAAATTGTGTCTGCTTTATCTGATCTAAGAAAACATCTGTATGATTTACGGACATTTTTATTTCGGGACCCTTAAATCCCGAAAACCGTGTATTATACACTTAAATTTGACCCGTTTGGGAGGTCATGTCGGGTCATGTTTCTTTTTCTTTTAATTTTTCTACCACGTGTCATGGGTCGATTCATGAATTACCGTATTCGATTTTCAACCCTAATTAATAAATATTCATCTATTTTTAAGAATACTTGACTTTCGTCCGAGACTTATTTATCGCGTACTGGCACCCTCAAATGACCTTTATTGCTTCTCCAAATTTCCATAGCTGCTTTATGTTACCCAATGAACCGTTCGTATGATTTACGGACTTTTTGTTTCGGGACCCTAAAAAACGTATATTATACACTTAAATTGAGCCGTTTGAAGGTTGTATCAGGTCATATTTTTTTCTCCCAGTTTTTTACCATGTGTTAGGGTTCGCTTAATGAGTTACCGTATTCGATTTTCAATCCTAAATAAGAAGTATTCATCTATTTTTAAAGAGTTCTAGATTTTCGTCCGAGACTCGTTTATCGCGTACCTCCACCCTCAAATGTCCTATGTTGCTTCTAAATAAGCTGGTCTCAAAGGTGTTGGCAAACATGTTAAAACTTTTCCTTAATGATATTGTGTCCGAGAACCAAAGCGCTTTTACTCCGGGGCGTCTTATCTCGGATAATGTCTTAATTGCCTTTGAACTATTCCATCACATGAAAAATTCAAGACATGGGGAGGGTTTCATGGCATTGAAGCTTGATATGGCCAAAGCATATGACAGAGTGGAATGGGATTTTCTCGTTTCGGTTTTAATTTCCTCTGGATAGAGTGATGTTGTTCTACCACGTGTTAATGGTAATGCTAAGGGGTGTTTCGCCGCAAAGGGTTTGCGACAAGGTGACCCCCTCTCACCTTATCTCTTCATTCTCTCTTTGATTTTCAACCGTAATTAAGAAGTTTTCAACTCTTTTTAGGAGTACTCCAAATGCCCCTTTATTTCTCATCTTTTGTTTGCGAGATAGTATCTTTTTCCTAAAAGCTAGTGAAGAGGAAGCAAGGAGGGTGCGTACTACCCTAAAATGTCCTCATTTGCTTCTTAAAATTTGTGAAAACGACCGTCTTTTTTACCCGAAGTGTGAAGGAGGTTAGCATTGTGTTTGGGGGTGGAGATTGTCGAAGACATTTTTATTCCTACGGTTGTGGGGCCCAAAAACCAATTTCGAATATTATTAGAGACAAGCTCAATAAATTTGAAGGATGGCGTGGGAAGACCATTTGGAAGGTCGTCGTGGGAGTCATAAAGGCGTTTCTTTTCTTCCCTACCTATGTTATTTTTTCAAACTTCACGTGTGATGAGCTAAGGTCATTTCTCGTTTTGGTGGGGCCAGGAGGAAGGTAGGAGGAGGATTTCTTGGGTGGCGTGGAAATAATAAGTATTCATCTATTTTTAAGGAGATTTCCATTTTGGTTCGAGACTTGTTTTATCGAAACAAGCATGGAGGTTGCTTACACCCCAAATGTCCTTTGTTGCTTCTCAAAATTTATCATGGGAAATCGTTCTCGACCTAGTTGAGAACCAATCCTAGTTACACTGATTTATAGAAATTTTTTGAAGGGCTTGGGGACCCTAAAATCCCTAAAATCATGTATGCTTGGATACACAAATTTGGAAGTTGTTTTGGAGGTCGTGGGAGGAAATGTTTTGATTCTCCTAGTTTTTGTTGATGACGGAGGATGGACGGGCATGGGATGTTTCATGTTAGTTGCCTTTCGATTTCGCAATATCGACTAAATAACACACCCCAAGCCGATCATCTATTTTTAATCGGAGCAAACTATAGTGTGAAATCCGTTTGAGACTAGTTTATTGCATCCGTGAGAAATGGATTTGGAACAAACTCAAATGTCCTCGATTAAACTCTTCTTCTTGTCAAAATTTAAATGTGTACTTTAGTGTTAATAGCGAGGATGTCATGTGTCCGTTGTGATTTCAAATTGAGTCATGTTTTGTTTCCCGATTGTATGATAGTTGAAATGTGGGAAGGGCTTAATATGGAATTTGAGGATTTGGTGAGGTCGTGGGGGGTCATGGCGAGGTCTTTGGGTGGAAGGGTGGTGGAGGGAGATGGAGGAGGTTTTTACCAGAGGATGATGGTGGCTTCAGCCATGGGAAGTTAATAGGGTGGTTTTTAAGGAGGGAGTGTCGAGGTGGAAATGAAAAAGGGTATTCATTTATTTTGAAGCAAGCAAGGAGGAGGTGGAGGAGGGAGGAAATAGGCGAGGGCAAGAGGCCCAATGAGGGATGGCGACCTCCAAGATCTACAACACCCGATGGGTTAAACTAAATGTTGATGCGGGGGTGAAGGAAGGCATTGGTGTGGGTGTTGGAGCGGTGTGGAGGGACGATATGGGTAGGGTGTTATGGGGCTTGGCAATGCATAGGAAGGAGAGGTGTGGGAACCAATGGTGGCAAACCGCGGTAACCGTGCTCGATGGAATGGAAGAAGCGGCGAAGGCGGGGCAAAACTTGGTGGTAGAAAGTGATTGAACCGAAAAAGATTTGAAAAGGGATTTTTTTTTTCTTTTTAGCTTTGGATGATATTAACCTTTATGTTCCTCGTTTTCTTCTATTAGATGGTCGCATAAAGTAGAAAGAATAAAATAGCAACGCTCTTGAATTAACCCAAAATCTTTGGATTGAGTGTCTCGAATTGATTAAGCCCAACCTGTTTAAAAAAAAAATGTCCTATGTTGCTTCGAAATTTTATGAGCTCAATCGACCCGTTTATCATTTTTGTTCCAGACCGAGATCCACAATCATTTGTAGTGGTGGGCTTGAAATGGGCCTCTGCTGCCTCTGTACTCACACTTTCCATTTAATTTCATCCATAGTTCTCCACATGTTGGGTCTTTCTCCTCGCCGTCTCTCCGTCACCAATTAAGAAGTTTTCATCTATTTTTAGGAGACTTGATTTTTAAATCCGAGACTCGTTTATCGCGTATCGGCACCCTAAAATCTCATTTGCTTCTCAAAATTTGTGTACCGCTTTATTTTACCCGAGGAACCTCATTTTTATTCCGGCCTTCAACCATATTCGGGAGACCTTTTCGACGTCGATTTTCTAAGCCTCAAGGGTCGTTTCATGTTTTACGCAACCTTTTCGTCAAATGAACATCTCCCTATTTTTAAGAAACGTCACCGTTCCGTAACCCTGCTGATATCGCCGACGTCGTTTCCTCCAAATTAAAACTCATCAATTACTTTCCGAAGAAGTTTTTACTTCCCTAAAATCCAAAATCATGTTTCTTCAAATTTGAAGTCCGCCATGGATGTCTGGCTTCATCGTTTCTTTTTCTCGCTCGCACTAATTCGGTAATTGTTCGTTCTTTTAGGACTGTTTTTCAGTTTCTGTAATTACGTAGAGTATTGTTTGATTCTGATTTTACGATTTGTTTTGGAAGCTGATGCTCGTAAAATGTCGTTTCATTACTCCCTCCGTATCAATCATTTGTTTAGTTTCTATATTATTTAGGAGAGATACCTTAATTAAAGGTAAATAAATGATTAGGGGAGGTCGGGCGCAAAGACGACCAACTGTTTCTAAAACTTCCGCTTATGCCTTTTATTTGTTGCTTATCATTAAGGGTATTTTTATTTTTAAGAGATTTGGAAAAGCAAAAGATTGAATGGAGGTAGAGTAGGCCAAAATTAAAATCCTTGTTTGGATAGCAAAATGAGGGTGGAGGAAACTTTCTTGAAGAGAGACTTGGAGGATCCAAAATTACCCGATCTAAACCTAATCAAACTCTCTCCACAAAACATACCTCAATTGAAGATTTGAAAGAGAAATTGTTATTCATTGATCAAACAACCACATTTCATTCCAATTCCAAAACCAAAATCCAACCCGAATTCTCTCCTTCCCCTTCCCTCTTTCCCCCTCCCCCCCTTTCCCTCCACCGCAATCATTTGTTGGTGGGCAAACACACCCTTCCTATCGAGTCAAACCCGTTCATTACTTCCATCCCTAAGACAATCGGTCCATAGTTCTCTCTTTCTCCTCGCCGTCTCTCCGTCACCATTCACACACGAACTCTGTTACTCTACCTCATGGCGGCCTTCAACCATATTCGAGACCTAAACGACGTCGCATTGAAGCCTCGCTTACTTCGCAACCTCGTCAACGAACATCTCCCTACTGAAACGTCACCGTTTCGTAACCCTGCTGATATCGCCGACGTCGTTTCCGCCATTAAAACTCATCAATTACTTTCCGAAGAAGTTTTTACTTCTGACCAGAAGCTCGTTTCTTCATGGAAGTCCGCCATGGATGTCTGGCTTCATCGTATTCTACTTCTCGCTCGCACTAATTCGGTAATTGTTCGTCTTTTTTTGGACTTTTTTTCAGTTTTTGTAATTTATTGAGTATTGTTTGCTGATGCTCGGAAAATGTCGTTCAATCGTCTGTTTAACTTCTGTATTATTTATGTTTTAAGTTTTAACTTATGTATTATTTACGAGAGATATTTTAATTAAAGGTAAACAAATGATTATAGGACGGAGCGAGTATAACTAATGCACTTCATTTGTTGCTGTCATTATACGAGCAAGTGCATTAGCTCCGTCATAAGGTATCTATGGTGTTACACTGTTACAGAAGAGAAGGCTTCAGCTTATGCACTTTATTTGTTGATATCATTAAACGAGGTGCATAAGACAATTGGACTTTATATGTTGCTATCATTAAACGAGGTTCATCATCCCCGTCATTAGACACTTGTATGTCGTATATATGGTGTTACAGAAGAGTAGACCGACTATTGCAAGAGATGAACATAGGATAGGTTTACACATATATGACACTGTTTTTAAAATTGACAAACTAATTGAGCCGGAAACTGAATTAGTAACTTCTGTAAACTATGATACTGTTATAAAATGACAGTTGTGCTGCGCCTTCCTAATATAGTGCTGTTTCTGTTTACATAATCTAAGTGGTCGTTTGGTACTTTGGTTGCATATAGGATGTTGCAATGTCTAAGAGGTGATGTATCACATGATTTAGAACTCATGTGGATATGAGAAATGTTGTTTGGTTGTATAAGGGAATTGTTATTCATGTAGGTATTCCAACTTACCTAGGGGGCTAGGTAAGCATTTTCCTCCATTATGGAGGAATAAAATTCACGTGATTTTCTAAAGATAAAATGATACTCTAAAGCTTAACCATTTTTGTAGCATTTTATACATGGGAGTATTATTTTCTTCTCCATAATAAAAATTTATATAACATATCTAGATATTTTTGCAACATACTATAATTTCGTACAAACAGTCAAATGGGAAATGGAGGGAGCATAACTTTGGGATTTTTTTTTTTTTGAAGAGAGAGTGAGGTTTATGGAGAAGGCTCAGTTGATGAGCTTAGCTGAAATGGTTTTTGTATATTGGTTTCAGTTCGACTTAAAACAATAAAACAATGCTTCAAATCTGGCTGTATGGAACGATTTGTCTCTACGTAAGGATTGTGTTTCGGGGTGGTGTTAGCTTGCCTTCGCTTTTTTGTAGAAACCTTTTGGGCCTTTTATACTTTTGAAGCTGAAGAGATAACTTTTGAGTGTTCTCATACATAGGAACTTCATGCAAGACTTCCTTTAGGTAATTACAATTATAATGAGCAAAGCTTATATAGATTATGTTTGGTTGGCCGTACTCATTGTTATTTTGGTCCTTGGGTGTAGTCATTGTAACAGTGTTTGTATTCGTTTAGTAGAGATTAAGGCGGGAAATGAAAGGGCGATAAGAGCGGTTAGTAGCTAAGTTTAATTTATCCAATATCAAATGTCACCTTAGTATGTAACCAGTGTTACACGACTAGAGATACTCAATTGCACGTTTACGCTCTCTACATGCTTCCCTTATCTATCCCTTTCACTTCTTGCTCAAACAAGATTCATTGTGTTATAAGGGGCTTTGAGTTGTTGATTCTTTGTCTGCATCTAGCCTGTATTTAATGTTTTTGATTCTGCTGAGAAGTAGTGTGTTGGATGATTTGATGGCAATGGTACTAGTATATAGTAGTTCAGCTAGATAGATCCTTGAATATTTTAATGACTTCAGCACTTTATTTTGGATTGTGCATTGTGTCCTTAAATCTAATTGACTTCAAAAAAACTCTTGTAGCCAGATAAAAGTTGGGCTGGAGTGTGCCTGTTGGGTGTGACGTGCACCGGATGTAGCCCAGAACGCTTTCTTTCCTCATTTTCAGATTGGTTTAACGTGCTCGTACCACATATTCAGGTATGGCCTTGACTATGTTATGACATTTGCATTAATATGTTAGACGAACGTGAACACATGCTTACAAAGAAAGAAGGCGGAACCTAAATTTTTCTTTTTGAGTTTAAGGATTCGTTTTACTGCAAGAAGGGAATCCAAATTTTATAATCTCTAAAGTCCAATTTTTCGAAGTTTGAATTGCAAATGTATCTGGTTAAAA
Source organism: Silene latifolia (assembly GCF_048544455.1). NCBI lineage: Eukaryota > Viridiplantae > Streptophyta > Magnoliopsida > Caryophyllales > Caryophyllaceae > Silene > Silene latifolia. Next base: position 3,107,321 of record NC_133528.1, read on the forward strand.
TTTTTACACAGTTGGATGAAGGGCTTCTCTAGTATGAGTATCATTTTGAATGCTTATCTGTTATCTGTTTTTTTTTTTTTTTTTTTTTTTTAATTTTTTGCTTAAATTTTGAAGCTCAGTTTGAATTTTGGTTACAAAGCAGAAAATCAGAAGTTCAGTTTGAATTAATCTTAAGGTTGAATGGTCTATTTGTAGCAAATCCAATTATGGCTTAAAACAAAATTTATTGCCTCGTGCATTTTTTTATGGAAATGTCGTCTGTAATAAAAAATCATAGGCTGAAATCGAACCTTCTTTTTTTCCCTATTTGTAGGCTGTTTGCTTTCAAAAAGGTTCTTTAATGTTTGCAAAAGGAAATTCCAGAATTCCAGATCTAGATTAGACCTGTGGTACTGATGAAAAAAATTATGCTAAAAGTTGTACATGGGTCTCATACTCTCATTCGTTTAGTGTCTTTTTGTACATGGATGTCAACTTCCTATCATCCTTTTGATGGCAACCTTTCCTATTTTTTTTTAAAAAGAAAAATTAATATAGTGTAGTTTGGTGTTTCGTGTGAATGATGAGATCACCTGTATATGAACCTACCTTAACTGACTTAATGGCATAAAGTGGATTTATAGTTTCATATGGAGCATAACATATTCATATTTGTGTCTTTATTAGCAATCTGGAGTTTCGGAAACTGTGAGGGTAGCTTCCTGTGCTGCTGCATCAGATCTGTTGACAAGGTTGGTGCTTCTTGTTCATCCAACATTATATCAGCCAGTGTCTGTTTGTGAAAAAATACTCCTGGAAATTTTTAATATGCATTCATATGTTTCATCATCTTAATTTTGGTAATATATATCGTATTTAAAAATAGAAGACTATACCTGAAAGTTCTTATAATGCTAGTGTTATGTTTATGACACTTGTATTTTCCTGGATCATAGGCTTGGGGGATTTTCTAACATAAAGAAGGATGGAATCTCCTGTGCTGGAAAACTTGTACAGCCGATCCTAAAGATGTTAAATGAGGACGCAACTCAGGAGATATCGGTTAGTATATTACGAGCTGCACACATCTTTGATGCCGAATATCTTATTATTTGTGGTGCAATTTTTGAGCTTCAAGCTTTTGACAAGTCGCACTGGCATGAATGGAAACACAGATAACTATATTGAGTGTTTCTAGGAAAGGAGAAGGGAGGGTGGGGGGGCATGCTACGTTTGACTTAAAATGCATTCTCAGCGATTGGAGATAATTTGGTTAATTCGCACTAGGTTATTGTTTGGTGAGGAGAAGAAAATGCCAGTTGTTAATCCTATTCCTTGAAGTCCTTCCTGTCTAACTCATGGTTAACTATCCTTTTTCCCAACCAAAGAACTTCAAATTTGTTCAGTTCATTATGGAATGGAAACGAATCCAAAAACAGATCTTGAAAGGTTGTTGTGTTAACATTGAATTGGAGATCAAAAATAGGGCAAGTGGGCAAAAGTTAATTAACTAAATAACTTCACCAGCACCAGCACCACTAGTGCCACCACCATCAGCGGAACTACTTCACTATCAAAATTTCCGACCAACAAGATTAATTGCTTGATGCCAAGACACGTGGGTGCAATTGTTGGCCTTTTTTGTCACTTTACTGAATGGGGACATTATTTGTATAAGCATTTAAATACTGTCTTTGCATGTGTAAATTGAGTTAGTTTCCAACTTATTTGATATTGTTTGCAGGAAGTAGCAGCCCAATTGCTATACACGGTGTTGATCTACTTTCCATCTTCATTCCATCGTTGTTATGACAATGTGAGCACACTTCACCCTGAATCAGGCTTCTTGCAGGACCATTGCTAGGTTAATATACAGAGAATATGCCTGGGCTTAGTTGTTTGCTTACTCATCCACTGATGTTCAAGGCAATGCTATGCGACTAAGGCGCTAAGTCGCTATGAAGTATGAGATGCATCAATTTCTTTGAAAGCATAAACGTTCTGTATTAAAACATGAGATCTCTATTATCTGCATTTAATTGGTTTTAACGATGTTATAGCAGCAGGTTTAGGATTCATTTCAGACTATTTGTGCTTTGGAGATTGCTTTGTAGGTTTGATGACTGGTTTGATATTTTTTGAATTGTGTTAAACCATACACTCTCAATTTCGCAGGCTGAAGCTGCTATTGTGTCAAAAATCATGTCTGGAAACTGCCATTCTAGTTTGTTGAAGGTACCAACCTTTTTATTCTGCTCTTATTTAAGATACCAGATTATGTTGTATGCTGTGAATTACTTAATAAACAGTAAGTTACTTTCTCCGTGGTATTTCTTTTCAGAAACTTGCGTGCTGCTTAGCATCACTTCCAAAATCAAAGGGAGATGAAGAAAGCTGGTCTCTGATGATGCAAAAGATATTACTATCCTTGAGTGCTCTTTTTGATAGTGTGTTAGAAGGTCTAGAAGAAGGTATTTAGGCAATCTCATTCTTGCATTTTTATAACTACAGTGAGTCGATGTGAACAATAACTTTTGTGAACCTTGTAGATTCAACACGTAGCAAGGCTGTCACATTATTGGTTCCCCCAGGAAAAAGCCCCCCACCACCCTTAGGAGGGCAAATAATTGGAGGACAGGCAATCGACAGTGGGGACAGGTCTCTGCCATCTGTAATATCAGTCATCTCATGTCTGGTGCAGTGTTGCTGCACAATGCTTACAAGTTCTTATCAGGTTCAGGTATGTATCCCCTATTAGTCTTTCCTAATTATATCTCTGTATATAGTACTCATGTTTTATACTCCTCCCTCCATTCATCTGGAGTCGCGATATTTCTGTATGTCGCAAGCTTTATGTGGACAAGTCGAAAGGATATCGTATTTGTCAAATGGAGGGTTAGTTTGAGTAAGAAAGTGAATGGATAGTGGAATCCACATAGTTTTTGGGATGGTACATTATTCTTCACTGTCAAGATGTATTTAAAAAGTAGAAATGTTGTGAATGACTTTCTGAAATAAGAAATGTAGTGTGGTTTGAGTGACTTCAAAAAATAAAATGTAGTGAATTTATATGAATGGGGGGAGTTGTATTCTTATCAAAAGTTTAGTTTTCTATTCATTGTTATGGAAGTCACCGATTGACATATGGTGGCTTGCCTAAGACATTTGTGGATCACTGTTAATCATCACCTTTCCTCTTGTTTCAAGCATAGGTAGTAGTTCCAGTTCGCTCATTATTGGCTATAGTCGGAAGGGTTTTGTTGGTAAATGGATCTTTATCTGAAGCTTTACAGCCATTCACAACTGCAATGCAACAAGAGCTTGTTTGCTTACACCTTCCCGCTCTACACCAAAATGTGTTTGGGGTACTTGATGCACTTCATAAGGGTTTACACAGGTAAACTATTGTGCTAAATTGTTTAGGCATTCATGTTCTTAGTTATGATGTAATGCTCGTTTGCTTTGGATACTTATCCTTGACTTTTTTTCTGCAGCCAAGTGGTACCTCATGCACCAGAAATTGTATGGCTTTTGATAAAGTACTTTGAACGATGCCAGCTGCCAGAGCTAAGAACTAAGGCTTACACAATTTTTAAAACATTATTGATCTCAATGGGGGCAGGTAGGTTAAAGCAAATTTTTACTATAACTATTTGGTCTCGAATGTAGATATTTAAGGGGTTAAATGTGCATTAAAAATATCTATGGGCATTGTGTGTGACATATGACCTACCTTGTTACAAATGACAAATTGACAAACATTGTCCAATTTTATGTTCAAGACAAGTGGACCTATTGTGATTTTAATTTAAAATGAAACTTTTACCTATTGATATCCAGCTTCAGAGAAGAGCAGGGGGTGAAGGCCATGCATTGTCTTAAACCCGTCACTTATTGATATTGATTCTCTTTTGTTGATAGAACTTTTACCTATGTTTTGGGTATTTTGCAATGTTTTCCTCACATCTTGTGATCTACTTCTTCGATTCTTCGATTTCACCACTGTACTTTGTCCGCCAATTCTTTGGATTCTTACCATTTATCTTTTGGGTGAATTTCTGCTTCTTTTCTTTTTAATTTTTTTTTTTTTAAAAGCATAATTATATTAAATCCCTCTTCTAACTTGTTTGTACCCCATAAGGATTCTGTTTTCTTGGTGTTTTCGGTTTTCCCCAAACCCAAATCATAAGAAATCACAGAATCGGAGGAAGTAGTCTAGCCAATTTTGGGGCCAAAGAAGGGCTGCAAGATTAGGTTGCTGATTTTACCATGGTTATTGAAACTCAACTCAAAAGGCTGGTCTGTCTCCCTAATAGATTTTCTGCTGCCCTGTTGTAGCAAAAACTCTGGTTGTAGGAATCAGGGTTTATGCTCGAGGAGAGATTCTCTCTTTTTCGAGTGTGCTTGAGTGGTGATGTCAAACTTCTGCAACCACTTTTTTCCCCAACGTGTCACTGTTAGTTTCTTGTGGAGTTCATTGTATCTCCAGAAAATATTATGAGTGTTCATTTTTTTTGCCAAGTGTTGCATTGAATTATCGGATTATCAAGCTGTGGTCTATTCTTTTGCTCTGTACCCTAACCCGTCTGGCATTCGACTGATTGTATTTTTCTCTTTTTGATGCTTGTTTATATATACACCAGGAATGGCTCTATACATATCTCAGGTAGTGATCGACAACGGAATGAGTGACCTGAAAGTTACAAATTTTAACTGTGATAAAGAACTTTCCAATGAAGTATCTGCCGAACCATCTCAATGGCATCACAGGAAGAAAAGAAAGCAGACATCTGCTAGTGGGCCATTGGTGGAACAACAGGCTTCATTTTGCTCGGAAATGAAAGTACGACAAGAGCACCAAGCATCTGTTTCATTGAAAATAGCTGCCGTAGAGGCGTTGGAGGCACTTGTGATTGTGGTATGTTTATTTATATATATATATTTTTTTCTCGCCAAGGCATTAGCATTTGCAATCAGAAAGGATGCTATGTCATTCTTAGTAGGTTTCTGTTGGCTTGGATCTTTTTAATGACAACGATTTTCCATCTTGTTTGTGATCCTCTTGATGGGCCCTCTTATTGTCCTATGTTTTTGAAATCTATATTCAGTAGTGGTTTTGAACTTTTGATATGTTGTGTGGATATAGAAGACCGGCAGTATTTGGGATTCATACATTGTATGGTTAAAAATACTCCCACATTCTTACATGTCAACTTTCCACATTACTTAGTTCCTATAGTTCCGAATTCATAGCTTAAAATCTCAGATAATTAGAAGGGTATTCCTCCATGATCAACAAAGGAAACCCTCTGTGCCATAGGCACGCTGTAATATTTTATTTCTAATCTACAAGTGTTCATTATGTCCATCCACATCATAAATAATCTGTGTGCGAAATTCAGAATAGTCGATAACTAGTACTCCCTCCATCCATCTTAGGATGTTGCTTACATTATTGATTATTCAGATGTCACTTGCATTAAACAAGATCCAACTTTGACTAGAAAGATTTCTCAAAGTAGACTTTCCAAAAATGTAACAGGCTGACATTATGAAAGCACATTTAAAACTGAAAGCTGAAAAGAATTGAAAAGATTATATTTGGTCGACATTTTTGTCAATATCATTGAGATCCTACTTCCTTCTCTTGTTAAAGATTTAGAAGATGGAATAATAATCAGTTTGGACCTTGTATTTTCCATGAAACTGATAGAAAGTTTAGACAGACAATAATGTTGATGATATGCGCTAGGAAGGCAGATTTTTCGGCAGAATGCTTAATTGATATGTCCTTTCCCTCCCTTTTATTCAGAAGGGAAGTAGGTGACAGTGGTAGGATTTAAATTGTTTCTGAAAAATTCTCGAGGGGTTCAACCTGGAACCAACTTTTCTACATATCATTTGCATATACATTACCGTTCATGGATAAATAAGTGCTTAAAATTAATTTGTATGCTCTGCCATCATTGAGTGTCGAAGTGTGTGATATCGGTTCTCTTGTGAAGGAATGCTTAGTAAGCTTTGGTCGTTTTTGGCGGGTGTTCCTATCCATTGGTTTGGGAATGGTTCGTATTGGCTTGGCTTAGTGTTCAAGTTTGGGTATGCTTTAGATCGGAAAAATACTGTGTCAATGTAAAAAATGTTCAAAAAAATTGGGATTCAAGTATTATGGAAGTCTCTTTTTGGTTGAGAAGGGAGCAGTGGATATCCCTAATAGGTATTGTGTCGCACTTGCAAATTAGCTACTCTAGATGTCTTAGCCTAGTGGTTAAGATGTAGGTAGGTATAATGGACATAGGTCCCAGTTTCAAAGCCAAGAGTGCAACCCCCATTTTTAGGCGGTTTGGCAGCAATTATACTGGAATTACTGAGATCAGGCTGCGACATTAGGTTCTGGGGACAACTCTCAAACAGAAATTTAATACCATTATTTGTGAGAATGTCTTAAATTTGAAATGTATGGAGCAACATTTAGTTCTGTTAGTTTTACAGAAGCATCAATTGATTTCCTATTGTAGCTACCTCACCTGCACTATTTGATGTGTCTTTTCAGGGGGGTGCTTTGAGGTCGGACAGTTGGAGGAGTGATATTGATAATCTCTTGATGGCAGTTGCGACGAATGCTTGTAAAGGATTCGGGAACCATGTTGGCAAGCCTAGCCTTTTGAGTGGGCCTGGGACAGCTTCAGAGGAATTCCAGCTTGTGGCTCTGCGTGCACTCTTGGCTTCTCTCCTTTCTCCAGCCAGTGTTCGACCACCTTACCTTGCTCAGGGTCTTGATCTTTTTCTCAAAGGTAACTTAGGCGTGAAAATTTGTTCAAATCTCTGCTTTTTAAACCATTTATCGTAATGAGTCTAAGCATTTCAATAGTGATTCTGGAATTGTCAATATGGATTTAACAGCTCCATCATACTAAATGCTTGCCACTAATGTGCTGCATTCCTTGAGATATACTCCCTCCGTCCACTCAATAGTGATTGGGAATGGAGGGAGTCAGGGAGCATCTTTTTTTTTTTTTTTTTGCTTAGGAAAATCTGTTTACTATTATTAATGCATTATTCTTAATTTGTTAATTAAGCTTTTTTGGTTTCCGTTACAAATGGAGCTGAAGACTCAATATTCTTTAATCTAGAACACGAAGGAAAAAGCAAATGACTCACTAAAATGTCTGTTCTTGTTTTGCTATGAATGTAGCAGCAGCCATAAAGCTGCATATCTGACTAACTGCCCTTAAGTCGCCATTTGCTCGGGGCTATGTTGTATTCTTAATTAGACTGCTGACAAATTTCGCACTACAGTTCAGGCTAACTTTCTAATCTCCTGAGAAAATTTAAACCAGTATATAATGTTTAGGTGTGGGTGTCTAGTTTATCTGGCGTCTGCTATTTGTCTTCCTCTGGTAGCATTACCCATAAATTACTCCTTTAAGATTTAATTTTATTTAACAGGTAAGCAAAATGGTGGAACAAGGGTTGCCGAATTTTGTGCTCAAGCCCTTCTAGCCTTGGAAGTGCTTATACATCCAAGGGCGCTTCCTCTTGTAGACGTACCCTCACAAATAGGGAATAGCTTCTCTTCTGGTGGCTCAAAACACAGGGCAATTCCTTGGGATAGTAAAGTTCTCGGAGTTTATCCTGATGTTTATGACGTTCTGGATTACGTCAACATGGAAGATGGTTTCGGATCTGAAACCCTAGACATCTCCCAACCCCAAGAGCCAAATGTCTCAGACGATTTGTCAGACAAGGTCGCACCATCGAGCATTGACGATAAAATAGAGGGACATAAGGATCTAGTCATGCTAGATGTGCCACATAGCGCAGAGCCCAATCAGACGCTATCTGGCGATGTTCCTCTTAGTGTTGACACTCCTGTGCTGCCAGCCTATCCCTCGTCAGATCTACGAGCTGAGGTTGAAAAGGCCGTTACCTGTAATACTTCCGAGGGTTCCAAAAACGTAAGTTAGAGGACGATGGCGAATCGTCTGATTCATTTCCTGATATTGTTGACGCAGATCCAGATACAGATTCGGATTAAGCAGATGGTTTTAATAGAGCGGCTCCTTGTACTGAACAATGAGTATTTATTTGCAGCAAAATTTTGACTAATCAATATTTTATGATAATCCAGATTGTTAGCTTTTAGATTTTTTTTTTTTTTTTTTTTTTAGGGGAGGCCATATCACAAATTTGCTTAACAATAAAACAGGTTAAATGTTATCCACATGGACAATTAGAACAAATCTTTTGTGTTGGGTTGTGCTCTTTCTTGACACGATTTACTCAATCATGTACTCATTTTCCACAATTGTCCCTCTCATATTTTCACCCACTCTCCCACCCTTTCAAAAAGATACCATAAATTACAAATCTCAAACCTCCATCACCACCACCTGCTGTCGCCACCCATTTGCACCGCTCCTCCCCTCGCCGGACAACCACTACCACTGCATCCCCTCCATTCTCCCTACCTCATTGGTCCCTTAACCATCATATTGTCACCCCTCGCTATTCTATTCTCTCTCTCTCTCTCTCTCTTCGTCGCCCACCCCCGTGCTACCACTGCCCACCAGCAGTCGCGCATCTCCCCACGCCACCACCACCTCTTGCCTACCATCAGCACTCGCGCATTCTCATGCGCATCCGCCAGATCTTGCCTGCCACTACCCTTTCTCACAAACTCTAATTGAAAAAAATCAGAATCCTAATCGGAAAAAATATCAGAGGAAACATTATGAAAAACGTTCATGATTAAGCAAATTATGTCCCTGGAAGAGCGGTGACGTTTGTTTTTCCCAATGAAATCTCCGTATTTTATTTCTCCCACATAAACATATTTGATCGGTTTTCGCGCACACACACAAAAACATACTTAACCGATCTTAAGCTTAAGAAAGAAATACCGTCTGGTGAGAAGTGTCCTAAAACAAAAGGAAACCGTCTTTGTTTATGACGATCACAAACTTGTGATCTCCCACTTGCCCTTTTATCTCACGTTCAAATGTCGGCGGGCGGGTATACCGGGTCGCCCGCACCCCCCAAGTGATGGGTAAGTGTCCTAAAACAAAATGGGTCATGGGGCGGGGATGGATTTCGCATCTTACCCACCTAATACCCGCCTACCCGTCTTTCATTAAAAAAATTAGTAGGATTATAATAATTTTATAAATCTTATTTAGTTATAGTTAAGATATAATGATAATAATAGCTATTTTATAAAGTTTTTTACTAATTTATTTGGTGAAAAATTAAAATTATAAAGGTAAATTAAAAAAAATGGAAATTAATAGTGATTAAAGCAACTTTTATGAAAAAATTTATCTAAAATTATGGTGTAGCTTATAGTTTTTTTATTTTTTAGGTCATCCTTTGCCGCAGTGAAGGGGTTTAACCCTTGCTGTTAAAAAAAAAAAAAAAAAAAAAAAAAAGGGGTTTAACCCTAAAACCATCGACACAACCCAAAACCCTGTACTCTTTCATTTCTTCCTGCAGTTCATTCCCAGTACCCCCCACACTGCTACTTAGGTAAACACATTTGCTCTTTCAAATTTCAATGTTTTCATTCACCTTAATATAGTTTATTACTTGTAATTTGCATACAATTGATGTTTAAAATGTCAAATTATCCATTAAAATCACTGTTTTATTTCCTGCAAATTAGGTCAATCGCAACAAAAACATTAAAACCAGTAGCAACAGCAACTGAACTAGTATCAAAACCAAAAACCCAGGAAAAAAGGGACAAAATTTCTTCAGAAAAAGAGGAATCTGTGATTACCCTTTTGAAAAAACATAATTTTACTGATACCCAGATAGCTATTCTTGAAAAAAAAAGTCCTCAGATTTTTAGATTTAAAGTAGAATCAATTCTTGAACCTAAATTGAACTTCCTTAATGAAAATGGGTTTGTGGGTAGTCTTTTAAGTGATGTAATTGTTAAGAATCCATCAATTTTACGGTATAGTTTGGTTAATCAGTTGATTCCGAATTACGAGTATTTGAGAGAGTTGATGAAAATTGATCAGTCCACAAGTGTGGCTGTTGTTAGGAAGGCTCCAAGGATATTGACTAAGGATCTTAGGAAGTTTTTACAGCCTAATATAGATGTTTTGTTAGGGGAAGGAATTCCAATGAGTAATATTTTGAAACTGTTAACTTTGCACCCTACGTCGTTGCTGCAGTCTGTTGATAGGATTCAGTACGGGGTTGCGACTGTTAGAGAGTATGGGGTTGAGCGGAGTGAGAATATGTTTATTTATGCTTTTCGGGTGGTTATGTCGATGACTGAGTCGAATTGGAAGAAGAAAATGGGAATCTTTAAGAGTTTAGGGTGGTCTGATAAAGATATTGCGTCTACCATGGCACATGGACCGTCTTGTTTGGCGTTGTCAGAGGAGAAACTGAGGCGCGCCTTTGAGTTTTTTGTTAAAACTATGGATCTTAAACCGGAGGATGTGATTAATAATCCCATCCTATTTACGTATTCGTTGGATAAAAGGACTATTCCAAGGTGTAAAGTTGTTATGGCATTGAAAGAGGAGAATTTGCTGAAAGACTTGAGTATACCTACATTACTCAGTATGAATGAAGACAAATTCGCTCAAAAGTTCATACTGAAACATCCAACCCATTCTTCGAGTCTTTGGAATCTCTACCGGGGTGCTGTTCCTGTCTGATTTTGAAGTAAGTCCTATCTACAGTTGAATTCTCTTCAAGTTTTTAGTATATATGTTGATATGTTGATAGCATTAGTAATGTAATGATTGTTGTTGAATCTTTTTGAATTTACACTCTTGCCTCTAACTAAATGACCTTAATTCGCGTATAGATAGGATCGATTCTTGTCAGCATTCACCTTGCTTATAATATTTACCAGAAGGAGCTCTGTAAGCTACGTGCCATGCTTACCAGAAGGAAATCAGAATTTTTTGGATAATGAGGGTTTATAGGCAAATTAATTAGGGATTTAGCGTTCATTTAAAACTATTTTGTTCCAATGGGTCCACATCATCACTTTTTTTTTTCCAGTTTTTTGTGAAGCCGCTAACTTGTATCCCTACCATTTTTATAGTACCAACGGCAAGTTTTAGAAAAATACCGACCTTAGCGGCTTCTCATAAAAACTGGAAAATAAAATAAAAGTGATGACGTAGACCCATTGGGCCAAAATAGTTTCAAATGGACGCTACTTCCGTAATTAATTTGCTAATAAACCCTCATTATCCAAAAAATTCAGGAAATCAAGTTACCCATGGTTTGAATTCGCACTTAATGACATGATACATCATACGAGACAGCACATAATATAGATTTTAGGTCATTGTGTATCGGTATCTTTAGAGTCCTATTCGAGTAATCTGATGGATGCAAGTCCGTTGGAACTGATCAAAGCACATGATTAGATGAAAAGCGGCCTGTTCATTTACTTTTGTGACATGTTTACTTTCCTTGGTTAGTTAGATGGATTAGCTGTCGTCTTTCCTGATCCCTGATGACTTGTCATCGTATACATTATGGCTAATCTGGCTTTGATTGAGTTGTTCTTGGGTCTCTTTGCTAGAGATGATCTTTAAGGATAGACAAAGAAAATTAGCATACTGTTCTCAAATTGTTTGTTTATGGAGTCCCAGACCATAACTCTAGATCTTGAACCATACAGCGAGTATAGTTGTCAAAAGAAAAAAAAATGCTAGTGAATGTAGAATAGTTTCTTGATGTACTATCAGCAATCAATGATGCATCTTGGGCGGTTGTTAGCGTTGAAGAGTGTGGTTGCAGAGAAGAGGGTGGCCGTTAATAGGCCCCAAGCTCTAGCATCTACTTTTGATCTCCGAGGTTGTTTGTGGTTTGTTAGTTGTTTCCAGGAAGCCAACCAAAGGAGGGTATCAACAGAACAAGGACCTTTCAGAGCTACTCTATATTTATATATCATCAATAACAATTTCGGTTCTGTGTAATGGGTAAATGAGTCTGCCTCACACATGTAATGTGTGAGACGATCTTCTAAGAGACTAACTTCTCAGTTTTTAGGCGACTGATATTGTTGATTGGAGTGTGTCTTTAGTAAAAAGTGTCTCAGGTTTCAGGAGAGCTTATCGGTCCAAATCTGGTGTAGTTTCCTGGTTAATTAACTATTTTCTTTTTTGTTATCGATTTTTCTAACACGTGCACTTAGGGCAACAATACCCCCACCAGGCAGCAGGCCGCTACAACTATCGGAGCATTAATGTAAAAATGATTGGGATAGCTGACATGAACCATCCTTTGAAATCATCCACTTATAATTGTCCGGAAACAGTAACATTAAAAGGTTCTCTGATTGAACTGCGTAGACGATAATAGCTTTTAAGAATTTTAAGTCAGCGTGGTTGTAGATGGTCAAGGTTCGAGACTGACTTCTATTATAACATGCATATGTCATGTTATTTCACCCCCGGTATTGATCTTGGCTTCAATCCTGGTTGTGTGACTAAGTAAGCCACATTAGAAGAAATTTACCAAGTTAATATATCGGAAGAACCATCTACACTTTCCTACAAGGCTACAACTAACTACCAATTTTCTGTTACAGATCGGTGAACCATTAAATGGAGTCGCTGGAAACTTACGAGCTTTGGAGTCTTGGCTGGGCGATATAATTGCATTGCAGGGAGGATGGTAGATAGAACTTGGGATAGATAAACGGAGCATGTTTTATTTAATTGATCGCAAATTTTCCTGGAGCTTAGTCTGGCTTCCGACTTGGGCATTTACCCTTTGTGGACTAGGTTTAATGGCAATGTGAGTTTTATTTGATTCGTCACAAATGAGAATTTGTGTTTTTAGACCTAAATGTTCTTTGTCATCTAATTAACGTTTTACTTTCATCCTTATGATTAATAGTCTTGGAACTCGTCTTATAACTCCCGAGTTCCAACCTCTCTAGTCTCTCGTATTCCCTCTTCGTTTTAAGTCGCCACAATTTTTCTTTTTGGGATGTTCAATTATTTTCCCTCAACAATAGTTAGACTAGATAAACTAGTTGTAAGTGGAAGAGGCCTGAAATATAGAAAATATAGGAATTCTAATTTGAAACATAAATTCATAAATTTATTTGAATGGATGGATGGAATATATAGAGGTTTTAAATTTTTTTTTTTTTTTTAAAAAAAAAGAGAGATTTAGGATATACAGAGTAGTAGCATAAATACCGACTATCCAGTGATATAATAAGCGTTGTACACCACCATACATTTATCCGAGCTATTACTCGTTTCATGCACCAATACTGTCTCCGTCAACGAGTAATGCTACTAAATACACTAATCTTGTATCTCAACTTCAACCCTTTCCTCTCACAAGACAATTCTATGTTGCTAAATTTTGCTTCATTCAATTGAAACAAATTCTCATTTGTGACAGACACAAATTCAAGCGGTTATATAACTTGCTCTATAAAAAATGTAATGGTATTGGGGGTAAAATTTATATAGTACTCGTATTGAACATCATATGCTAAATCAAATATCTCAAGATGTCGTAGCGTGAAGCAGTGATCTAATAATCGCTTCCGGCATCCCATTTGCAAGCGAAAACATATGGCCAGCCCCCGGTATCTCATGATACTGAATCCATTCAAGTTTTTGGGCAATGTACCTTTGCAGTGTTACCGGGACAAGAGCATCATCGTCACCCTGCCATATGTGCACTGCTCCGTTCTTGTCTGGTATTGGGTTCGAGAGGTTCATTGGACTGAAATCCCATTTTCCAAAGCCAATTATCATGTCTCGGTGGAGGGACTCGTACATGCCTTGTTGAATCACCTGCGCCTGCCAAAAAGTCGAGGTTTCCATAATTCGTAACAGAAGAAACTCAGGCCAATGCCGAGTTCATGCTAGCTCAACTTGCAAAGTCATAGCTCAACTTGTCGAGTTTGGAATTCGTGACCAAGAGATATGGTCACTCAAAGTTTGTTCGGTAAAAAAAACTTTTGACGTACAAAAACTCCTAGCCATGGGATCCAAATACGACAATTTTTTTTTTAAATCGTAGTTCTCGGAAAGATAATCGATTTGAAAAAAAAAATTATCACTTTCTGAACTCGTAGACGCGAGTTATAGACTCTTAAAGTTTTCTGGAACAAAAAATTGGGTATTTCGGCCAAAATTCGAAACTTCAAGGGTACCGCGTGCATTTTCCCTTTTTCGAAAGAAAATAAAAACAGTTAGGAAGTTGAGACTTTTGATAAGCGAAAATGTTCTGAGTAACGAGATGAGTAATTGTAATTTTACGAACAATGTCAAATTCCTGTTATCAGAACTTATTTACTAAACTCGTCTGATGATGTTTCAAGTGAGCTTACCCTGTGTTCTGCAATGTAAGGAACAGAAGAAAGAAGTCGATAATCCTGCGCACTTAATGCAGCCCTTCCAGCAGCAACACTTGAACCAGGGAAGAATTTTTGAGTGTTCCACCAGTAAGTTAGCCATGGAATATAGTGAACAACTCTTTGGGCCCACTTGTCCTCTGGGAACTGTTTATGAAAAGCTTCTTCCGATAAGTTAGCCGGAAACCCATCCCACCAATAATTCACCACTGGTGCTATGAGTACCGCTCCTGCTAGCCTGCATTGACATTCCAACATAGATCACCGTGATACAAGTATAAATTTCATTTTCAGAGTGGAACCACGAAACCCTATTCCGCTTTCCGGCTAATATGAGAGCATACCTATGTGGAATGTATTTCAAGGAGCCCCAAACAGTCTGCCCACCCATGGAAAACCCAGCCAAATAAAATTTATCACCGAGGTTTAACTGGTCTGCAAGATCTTCAATATCCCGAGTCATGCTCTTTAGTGTTCTGTTTGGATCAGGATCACTCTCTCCATATCCCGGCCTATCAAAAGAAACTATGCACACTCCCAACTCTTCAAAAAATTTCTGAAATTGGACAAAAAACCGAAATCTAATGAAGTCAAACATTTTCAACTGAAAGCGTAAAGCTTCCCAAAATAACGAGAACTGATTTTGTCTGCTCAAACCGATACCTGAGGAAGTCTATACGCAATCACGACATCATGCCTAGCATTACCAAAACCGTGAACAAATATGATCTTATGTTTTGCATTCTCCCTTGGCACCCCAATCTCTTTGTATGCCAAATATCTTCCGTCCCTTAGCTTTACCCTTGGTGCCGTTATTCGTGGGCCACCCGGGAATCCACATAATCGTGGTGATGGGGGTAGGTGAGACTGATATATCCAAGTTGCGACTATTACTGCGAACAAGAGTACTGCAACTTTTCTGATGCGTATCCTCATTTACTTTTAAATAGAATGACCTGCAATGTAATCAACGCATGTCAATACTGCAGCTGCAATACAGTATATAGGGAACAGACGGAACATAGTATCTTCCGTTTTCATATGCTAAGATTTGAGCTAATTCAATATCGGTGCCTTTTACTAATTCAACTATGGTGACTGAAAATTTGAGTCAATTATGGTGACCATGGGATCTTTTACCAAAGTGAGCAATAGCTTGATCATCAGGTCATAACAATTAGTGAAGCTCATCGTATCGAAGTGGAATTAGCTTCAACATTAGCACAACAACAACATCAGAGTCTTAATCCCAGAATGATTTGGGGTCGGCTGACATGAATCATCCTTTAGAACCGTGGAAAATTTATGACCATTTTAACGACATCGTATATTCAAACTATTCCAGAAATGCAAACTACCACCTTGAACCCAAAATATCCAAATAATGCAATTCATTTAGCTATTGAGATTCAATGGACTAAATTGGACTTAAAACATGATTCATATAAGCATATTATTGTAAGATAGGCGATGTAAACCAAGTAGTTACTCCTCCCGTCACCAATTGGTTTTAGGATGAAACAATTTATGAAGCGGACTATTTCTCCTCCTTACCGGCGTGGCCAACACCCTTTTCATAGATTTTAACAAATGGGAAGATGAATATGAATGAAAGGGCTGGGCCACACCCAAATGGAGGAGAGAAAGCCTGCTTCATAAGTTCAAGAAGGTTCCACCCTAAAATAGTCGATGTAAACCAAGTAGCTACCTCTCCCGTCACCAATTGGTTTTAGGATAAAACCGCTTATGAAGTGGACTATTTCTCCACACCCTTTTCATAGATTTAACAGATAGACAGATGAATATAAATGAAAGCAACAAGAAAAATTGCCACCCAACTAATTTTCTCAAGAATCATTGAGCAAAGAAGAATCAAATCATGTATTTAGTTAATTAACTTAAATTATGATTATGAACTATATAGTTTAAACAAAATATAGGGAGGGAAAAATCATACCCAATAAAAGTTGATTTGAGAAATGGTGGTAGAAAATTGCAGAAGTCTCAGCAAGCAGAGTTTCCCACAAGTTTATGGTTACTGAAGTTAGCAGTAATATACTATTTCCGTTTTAACTATTTGTTTATCTTTTATATTTGTTCTGACGAGTTTTTTTATAATAGTAATTAAAGATAACAGATATGATTAGAACCAAAAAAATATCAGTTTGTTCAAGAGTGGTGGCATTTGTTGAATCACAAATTCAAGACAAATACTATCTCTTTTAAATTTAAAACGGATAATATCCATCTTAAACAAGATTTATTGTGTAATATTGTGATTGAGATTGAGATTGTGATTGTGATTGTGATGAGTGTAATAATAGTCAACAACTACACCAGAACAATGAATATGTATGTATTGTGTGTATTTTCAGGTTTGGTATTGCATTCTTGCCTGTTGGTGTACTACTACTTACCTGCTAACTTAAGTACGATCCAATGGGGAACTAGCAGCATGGCATAGGCCCGGACGCTCGCTTCTACTGGACAACACTTTTTCGAAATGTTTAATTGGAAAATTTCGGCTTTTGTCTATTTGGTGTGAATCTTACGATATCACTAGTAGTCGTAACGAGATTTTGAAGACCTAATTTTTAAATCATGTTTCTATTAGGATTAATGTTCTTTATTTTACATTCGATATTGTGTTCTTTATATACTTGAAAAAAAAGAGTGAGAACTGTAAAAGGTTTCGTCCTTACCGATAAGTGTATCGGGAAATAAGTGACATAAAAAGATAACAGATGAATTTTATTCATTTCTACTTTGTTTTTAAGTCAGAGAATCATTGTCAGGAAAAAAATCAGAGAGTATAATTCACAAAAAGAGTATGCATGCTTGATGGGAGGGGTTGTACATGTAGCTATTAGCTAGAGAATACTCTACTTGTGTCTAGGGGTGGTCATCAATGCGGGTCGGCCGGGTCAAAGGGTGGGTCGAGCTTGACTTGGGAGGCCCGAAACCAGCCCGATATTGAGGGTGGGTCAGGCCGGGTTGAGGCGGGTCAGGTTGGGCGGGTCAAAGGCGACCCGTTAGGGAGTTTATGGCGGGTTTTGGTTCGGGTCTAGGTTGGGTACGGGTTAGGACGGGTCTGGCTTGGCTTTGAGGACCCGGAACTGGCCCGAATAAAAGGCAGATCAGGCCGAGTCCATGCATGGGTTAGGCGGACCGGGTTTAAACACGGGTCATAGGCAGCCGGGTCCGGGTCAGCCTTGCTGACCCGCACTAATGACCGGTCCTACTTGTGTCGTTTTAAGTTAATCACTTGGATTGATTTTTTCTGTAATGCTTATTTGAGTTTATTTGACAACAACACTATTTTAACTTTTGTTATGCATGCTGATGACTTAAAACGATAATTGTAGAGAGAACGCATAATCATGTTATCTCACTCTATGCTAATCTTTGACCTAACAAATTAATAAACCACAATTCATGCATGGTGATGGGTTAAGGTGGTCGTAAGATCCAATTAATTTTATCCTTAAACATAATACATTAACCCTAATCAATCTAAATCATTTATTTATAATCAAATTATCATTATTTTTTTACTTTTTCGGCGATATATACATTAAGTTTTATAATAACAATTGTACAAAGTAATTTCTTAAATTGGTAATGAAGCCGCTCATTGTATGGCTCACTACTTACCGCTTGACTACTCGACTCGGGTGTGGGATGATTGTTGTCCTGAGTTGATGGCTAGTGTTGTAGCAACCGACTTTGTATCGGCTTCTGATTAAATAAATAAATCGTTGTTTCTCTCAAAATAAAATAAAATAATTTCTTAATTTAAAACACTAATAATATAGGGGGACGTGCTTTTTCACATACGAATTTTACTCTTTCACATACGTCTTTTACAATTTTACCCTTGTCATTTTTTTCATTCCTTCACCAATTGTTCTTTTTCCTCCTTTCACTCATCTCCTTTCACCACCAACACCCCTACTCCGTAAAGCCAACTGCCGGCCAACGTTGGCTAACCTCGCTCCGGCCGACTTCTTTCTCCGTCAGTGTTAGCAATACATGTAACCGTGTAAAAATCGAAACTAAACGATCAAGAGATAATTGATAAACAAAATCAAACTGCGTGTACTCCGTATTATACTGTACTTAATACCTACAACATCAAAGCATCGCATAATAAATATTGATAATTGCTCAAAGTTCAAATGTCTATTTATGACTACGCATCACTAAATGATACAGTATACTCCAATTAGTCTGGTGCGAAGTGGGAACGATGAAGAATAAAAGCACAAAAGAATGAATTAAGAAGTAAGCATTAATTTCAATAACTGATAATAACTCCAATAATTTCAACCAAAAAAAATTAGTACGAGTAATTGATAAGCAACGAGATTACTTCATTAATTGATGTATTGTAATCCATTGTTCAATTTTATAGAGAAATTAGATTCGATTTTAGGGAAAAACGTAATAATGTAAGAGTTAATTTGATTAGGTTTAGGAAAAAGGGTATGATATGGAAAGTTTATGAAAAAATGTATGTGAAAGAGTAAAATCCGTATGTGAAAAAGTAATTCCGTAATAGGGTTATCTAGTTTGATTCTAGAATAAAAAAAGTCACTTAAATTATCTATATATCGTTAATATATATCACAGACTCACGAATCACAACTGGAGAATTTCGACCTACTACCTAATATCGACCTAATAACTCCATCGTATTCGTAGTACTATTAGGAACAATTGTTCGATTCAAAGTGTCAAACCCAACCCAAACTCGACCCAAATAAGAACAAACAAAACACACAAATCATATCATACACTCCGATCCAAACACCTTAACCCAATCTCTTCACCCTCCTCCAATCAAGTCACTTTCCCTCTCTACAAACCCTAAATCCCCAAATAACCCCCCAATTGAAATCCACCATGCCTCCTCCCTCTTCAACAATTATGGCCGTTTTTTGATGATCACTTCAATTCAATTCACCAATTAAAAACACTACCTCAAGCTTTCTCCAATGGCGACCTCGGCCGCCATTAATGAAGATCCCGGAGCTCCCGAGTCTTGGGAAGTTGCTGACGTTGAGGAAAGCATGAAGAGATTGTTGCTTTCCCCTTCTTCTTCTACTACTAACCCTAATAATGTTCCGATAGCTTCCGATGAGCTGTCGTTCGCTGATTCGACAGCGAGTTTTCCTGCCGCCGGTGAATCGATTTCCGGCGGATCCGGTGGCGGCGGTGGAGGTAGTGGGGTGGTGTTGTCGGAGGATGCGATTAATCAAGTCGATCAGTTTCTTCGCGAGGCGTTGCAAAACCCTCGCGAAAGATTGTCCGGTAATTTTATTTATTCTTTTATCGAATTGTTTGATTGATTTGTTATTTAGTGTTTGTGTAGTTGCGAATTTTGAGTTCATGAAGTTACCGAAACAATTGTGATGTTTGTTGAAAGGCGAAAATCGTAGGAATTTTAGTAGAGAGCTTAAAGTTTGCATTCATGATGTTTAATTGCATGTTTTTGAATATTAGTGTACAATTTTTTTTGATTGATTTGTGTTTTTAGTGTTTGTTTAGTTGCGAATTGCGAGTTCATAAAGTTTCCAAAACAATTGTAATGTTTGTTGAATGTCGAAAATTGTAGGAATTATAGTTGAGAGCTTAAAGTTTGTGATGCATGATGTTTAATTGCATTTTTTTTTGAATATTAGTGTATAGTTTTTGACGTACTGTAATAAGCGGAGTTGCTTAATTGCATGTTTATCGTCTGATTCTGACTGATTGATCTGGTATTAGGTCATTTAGTTTTGAATTTTTCGTAGCTGTTAATTATAAGTTTAAACACGGTCTTCTACTCCCGTTGTCTCAATCATTTGTTACCCTTTTTATTCACTGTGACTTTTGTTAGAGGTATTTTAATCAAAGGTAAACAAATCATTTGGGACGGAGGAGTATTCTTCTAATCAATGTCATGATGTTAGGAGTTATATCGCTTGACTGTGGTGAGTGGTGGCGGGGATGGTTTGGGATTTTAACTCAATGTTACACTACGCTAAGCGGTTTTAAGAATTGGAGATAGATTGCTACATGCATAATAAGCTATGAAATTTGTTTTGGAGAGGCTATACGACCGAATTGCAATTTTCAGATTTTAATATTACCTGCTTAAGTTGTAAAACTAAAAAGACGCCCGTGAGATAAGGTGACTCAATGGATAATATGGTGACTTGTGTTCAAGAGATTGTGACATGTAGTATTCTAATTATGTCTACAACAATATGATGTGAATTGAAGCTCGACACTTCACCTATGATATGTGTCAGTCTTTTTCATGAAACCATGTGTTCGTTAATGGATTTTTCGGTGGTTGGCATCTGACATAGCTTTTATGCAATTTTTGTAGTTGTAAATATGAATTTGTATGTTGTTTCTTTTGATTGTTGTTTTCACTCGTTGATGTGGTTTGGCAATTATTTGTCTGTTGCTCTTTCTGTTAATCCTTCATTTATGTCAGTCTACAACTCTATTGTCGAGTAGCTCGTTTAGGTAGTCCTAACTATGGGTATCATAATTCATAGGAATCAAGGATTGTTTATTTGTTTATTTTTCATTTGTCTTTGCTTCCTCATTGAAGTTTTAGCTTGTGCTTCTATTTGCTTGTCATTGTATGCATGTTTTATCAATGAAGTGTATTTGAGTTCCAATGTTGAAATGATGTTTGCCATCTTCAGTTCTGCGAATGGAGCAAGATGTTGTCAAGTTCATCCGCGATCCTATGCGTCAACAACTCGAATTTCAACAGCTTCCTACATCGTATTTAAGGCTGGCTGCGCACCGTGTGGCTCAGCATTATTTTCTGCAGTCCATGGTTTTATTAGATAACAGTCTCCCTGATGGATCGGGTTCCAGAATCATTGTCCGTAAGACTACTTCTGAATGCCGGTTTCCTCGTGTTCGCTTGGCGGATATACCTATACTTTTGCCTCAAGAAAACAGTGGTGCTGTTAAACTTGCAATCAAACAGCGACCTGATAAGTATTCGCCTGGTTCTGGTAGTGGTCTTTCAGGCTCTCAAAAGGCTAATCACTCCAAAACCGTTGAGGAACGGAAAGAGGAGTACAATAGGGCTCGTGCAAGAATTTTCAACTCTGCCAACCACAATGGTTCTCCAAGTGCCAAACCTGAAATGGAGCCTAAAAAGACAGAGAGTTTGCAGCTTGCACCAGTGGAAAGACCAAAGGTGGATCTTAGATCTGTTCCTGGTGTTTCTGACTTGAGTAGTGGAAGATCTGTAGTTGATTGTAATGCTGGTAGCAGTCGGCCAGTTAGAAGTAGGGCAGAGAAGGATCCTGTTAGTAGATATAGACCGAGTAATAGGGTTGCTATCTTTAGAGATCGTGATAATGAACGCAAAGATCCTGATTTTGACCGGAGTTATGATAGGTACTGCTATCTACTCATCTCCTGACCGTTTTTGTTTGGTTAATTTTCTTTGGTATCTTTATGTATTTCTATCCCATTTCAAATGGAACGTATAATATGCTAGAGGTCTAATCTTACGCTGATGAGTTTTTTCACAAATCACAAATATATAAAACACTAATTGCATCTGATATTTTAGGTACATGTGTAATGCATAGTTAAGTACCTTTTGACTTCTAAGCGAATGCTTTCTTTACGGCAAGGGAATAGGTTCATCCTCATCAGGCCCTCATTCTACATACCTGTTCTCTTTTCTCCCCATATAAATTTATCAACTAGTCATGCTTCTGTCTAAATTTAAGATTATCATTTCTGCTCACTCCCCATGCAGTTACTGCTCTCCTGTTTGCGATGTTAGCATTTGCAACTGTCTGTTCTAGGCTGGAATATTTTATTTATTATGCGAGTCTGTTTCTTGGTGAGGTGCTCAAACCTTGTAGCCGGCTTACCAGAAATTCAGTTCCCATTTTGTAATCTTCATTCCTCATGCTTGACATGTTTCTTTTTCTTTTCTCCTTGTTTTGTTCCGTTTTCTTGTGTTTCAAATTCCCTTACTTGTGTATGTTTATTTATATTTTATTGAACTCTACCAACCACATTTTATTTTCAAAAGTATTGTTATTAATTTGTATTTTATATCTAAGTGTTTATAAAATAAAACTGATATCTTTTGGGTCTTTTCAATTTTCTATTTGTTTGCATTTTGAGTTGTGCAATCACTCAATGACGGTTCTACATGATGATTGATGTCAGCTGAACCCAAATTATTTTGGGATTAAGGCTCTGTTGTTGTTGTTGTTGTTGTTGTTGTTGGACCTTGGAAGAGCTCAGTTGTTTATGAAGTGCGATCTCACTTTTGACCACCCATCCTGAATTTTTCCAGTCATGGTTATTTAAGCTGTAGCCACTGACATCACTGTTTGCTTGTTTGGGATGTTCATGTACATGTCATTACGTTAACTGATTCAAAATGATAGCTCATGCCTGATGTATTCTGTAGTCAACCAACCTCTTCTTTTATCTTGTAGTAGACAATTATATTGCAGTATTTTATTATGTCTATTTTCTCATTGTGCACAACTGACCGAGATTTTGTTTGTAGGTATATGCAGAGGTTTGACCCTGGATTTGGGTTTACTGCTGGGCCGTATACAGTCCAGCCAATGTACACCCCGATTATTAATTATAATACAGAATTCCCCCAACTTGGCGTGGCTCACAGGCCACAGATTTCTTCTGAACCACCACGGCCCCATCCTCAGCATCTACCTGGTCTGTGGGCTCCTCCGTCAAACCCTGCAGGTCTTGGTTATGGTCATCCAGAGACTATGATGGCTGCATATAGTCCCAATCATGTTAATGCTCGTCCCTCTACTCTATACCTGCATGCTCCTCAATACACTATTCAGCCTCCTGGAATGCCATTCATTCATCCTCATGAACACATTAGCCAAGCTTATCAACAGGTTAACCACGGTGATTATTCTTATAGAGCATAGAACATTTCAACATCATTTAGAATTTAGATGATCTAGTTAAAATTCAACTGTACAGCCACAACTAAAAGGCATTTGTTATGATTTCCGGGTTTGCAGGATTACAAAATAAATACACCGAACATGTTATGAATGTCTGAGTTTAATTGCAAAATTAATACACTTCCACCTTCTCCAAATCAAGTTTGAACAATAGTTAAGTTGAACTTTTTTTTACTATACATGGCTGTTAATTTTGTAAGTTTACATATTGCCATCCGTCGCACTTGACATTTTTACAATCGCTGGAAACCGTATCAACATGTTATTAACTCAAAGGTGTTTTTATTTTTTCAACATATGAAGATACTAGAAGTGGAATGTAGGTAAATGATAATAATTGCCTACCCATTGTAAAGATGGTACATTCACAAAGAAAAGGACAAAGGTGAGTGACCACTATCACACATGCTTTTTAATAAGAGATACTGGAGCATGTGTGAACAATACACAAAACGCAGACGGGGGAGAACATTCTGATTCATTTTTCATTTTGGTGCCATCAGCTTTTGGTCTTTGCAGTACCTGTACTTGTGTTGTGTATCAAATAGAAAGAGAGTGCTGTGAGAACAGTTTCAGACTTTCAGTGTGCTTGTGAGCTGATCTGACAGCTTTTGACCTTTCTGAAATATCTGATCTTGTAGAAAATTTCTGATTACCCTGCTCATGTTCACGTCATGGTGCTATGAGCTTAGCTGGTTCCGGCATTTAAACAATTCTCATATAATTTCGATTTTTTTGCTCTATGCATTTTCTCACATTCGAAAAGCTGATGATTGCTGATGTCTTACTTTTATTTCTCATCTATGTTACTTTCTTTTGCTTTTGCAGTCGCAACAACAACAACATGATGCAACTCTTGGGTTAGCCCGGCCCCGTTGAGGGGCCTGGGCTATGCCTGCACCCTGCCTGTCTGGACTTTCAAATCTCTATCAGGCTATGGCACCACATTCTGTGTGGCAGGGTGTCAGGCATTCCAAAACTGAGGCGGACTGGAGTAAACCTTAATTGATCGCGGATTCTCTTGTCCGTATCTTGTTCTCGCCTCAGTTAGTAGTTACGCTCGAGTGAGGAAGTTGGTGATTCTGGCATGTCTACAGAATCTGCTGTCAGCCTGTCATGATGATGATAGTAACAACATTACCCAGTGCCTCAATGGCTCCCGGAAATTGCGGGGTAGGCAGGGGAGGGGGTCGGATGATGATGATGACGATGAACCATTGAAAGTTCACCGTAGAGAAGCCTGAGCTTTGTTCCTAAAAGGTAATGGCGCAAACTTCTGATTTCTACAGAATTACTGCACAAATGTTAATGTTCAATTGGACGGATATCTGTTTAGAGAAGTATGAATATGGATTTCCAAATTGTGTGCTTAATGAACATATGATGGGACCAAGACGATGTGGCATGGAAGTTCCAAATCCAATTTCTTATCTTCCGAAGATCAATTTGAATGATTTTTGCGGTCTTCGTAAAACTTGGATTTTTTACCTGTCTAATTTTCAAGCTTTTTATCTTTAATTTACCATACAGGTTCTCATATTCTGTTAAAACATTTTTTTATTAAATAACTGGTAATAGGAAAAGATTCATCATAAAGTTGTAGTTTCAAACTTGCTTGGTTTTGAAGTGAAAACAAATAGAAATGTAAAAATGCAGGGGGACGGGATGTGTTTAGTTACAAGCTCAATTTCTTTCATGAAATGCTATTTGGTGCAAATGTCCTTTCTCTGTATGAAGCTGATAACGAGATTCTCTTGATACAGGAACCCAAGCTGCCTGTAGAACAGGTGAAGAAGATGACGAGCTGTCCAATGCTCTTACACATTGATGCTCTCTCCGACGGAGCTTTTATCACGGAAAAAGTATTATGCTTTTATGCAGTTCTCCAGCTGCTAATCTGAATGATCGACAAGATGTTATGGCAGTAGGTATATCTGTAAGTTCAATGCTCATGAATCAATTTTACTTCTGAGTTCGGTATGTTTCTTGTAATTTAAGGTTACATTGGATGAACAATTCATCATCCAGTTAATGAAACCATCACTTAATCACTTTGGTTGTGTTTTACTTCGCTTTTCCGATCATGAACTTACGTCACGGTAGAAAAATATGGCTTGTGGTGTTTTTGTTTGGGCTAGAATTCGTCAACTTCGAGAAATGTTGTGTATGGGAAGAAATGCCAGCCATAGCTCCCAAATCAACACTCTCGACTTGACCTGCAAATTATTATGGTTCATGTACTCGCGTTGGTTCAGTTTCATTCAAATTGAGGAAGTTAGATCAGACCAGAATATTGTATGTTTATCTCGATCACTTCGTGGTATTGGTCAGCCTTGCTGGATCTAACTTATTGGCAATGGTTAATTGGTTACGGCCTACGGGTCATTTTTATGGCCCGAAACGAGTTATTTTTATGTTGATTCTAGTAAGGTTTCTGTCTAGAACAGTAGAACCCACTTTTGATTTTCAATTAGTCTTTTCAGTTACTTTCCGGTTTCCAGTTAGTCGATTATGGTTCTTTTTGAGTCAATGCGTCATGAATGTTTTCAAATTTCTGATTATGGGTTGTATAAAGTCAATTGGGGTTAGGTCTCATTTTGTCAAATTTTCGCCTGATTAGATTAGTTATGTATCTCCACCTAATTATGTTATGTACAGACTATGGAGTACTTTGTTTATGCGTAATTGATAATGAATTTTGTTTTCAAATTACCATTGGTGAATTTGTGGTTTCAATTTCTAGACCGGCCCATTGAAGTTTGCCTTCTTTGTTGTAGCCTTGTAGCTTGTGGAGTTGTGGGGATGAAAGTGTTGTGGTTGTTTGGATACAATTTCCCTTCAAATTTTGTCTATTGTGAAGAGATTTTGATTAAGTTTGGAGAAGAAAAATTGGATCCCTTCAAATCTCTCTCCCTCCATTTCCCTCCACCCTCATTTTCTATCCAAATAAGAAATTTTAAATCTCCTATTCTCCTTCCCTTTCTTTTCCCTTCAAATCTCAATGTAAATACACCCTTATGGTGATCTGTTGTAGAGTGTACACCAAACAATATTACAGCAGTAAATCTCTCTTAAGGAGTACGACAGCATTATTTGTTTTAAAATAAAAATGAGTTAAATATCATCATTGTTGTATTATGCCTGGCAAACGGGTTGAATTCGGGGCGAACCAGTTCGGGTTTCTCGTAGATTAAGCGTTAATTTGGGTCGGGTTGGCTCGGGTCATTTCGGGTTTTGGGTTTGTTTTGGGTTTGTTAGTCAGGTTTGTTTCAGGTCAAACGGGTAGGGTTATTTCAGGTCTATTCATTTTCGGGTCAAAGAATAAGAGAGCCATTTCAAGTCTTTTCGGTTCAATTAGAGTTGGGTTTTGTCGGGTCATTTTCGGGTTAGGTGGTTTCGGATAGGGTCATTTTTGGGTCGGGTAACTTACAGGTCAAGAAAGTTCGGGTCAGGTCAGGTCGGGTCACATTGGGGTGATGTAGTTCGGGTCAGCCTTTTTGGGTCGGGTCAATCGGGCTAGGTTGCTTTTGGCAGGTCTACTTAAAAATAGATGAATACTTCTTACTTAGAGCTGAAAATTGAATACGGTAACTCATAAGGCGACTCAAACATGACTCGATACAACCTCCCAAACGGCTCAAATTTAAGTGTAATATACACGATTTTCGGGATTTTAAGGTCCGAGAACAAAAATGTATGTAAATCATACGGACGGTTCCTCGGGTTAGATAAAGCAGCCACCCAAATTTTGAGAAACAACATAGGACATTTGACGATGTCGGTTTGAGAAACAACATAGGACATTTGACGATGTCGGTACGCGATAAACGAGTCTCGGATGAAAATCATGTATTCTTTAAAAATAGATGAATACTTCTTCATTAGGGCTGAAAATCGAATACGGTAACTCATCAAACGACTTATGACACGTGGTAGAAAAACGGGGAGGAAAAGAAATATGACCCGGTACGACCGCTTAAACGGCTCAAATTTTTGTTTATAATACACGGTTTTCGGGAGTTTAGGGTCCCGAAACAAAAATATCCGTAAATCATACAGATGGTTTCTCGGGTCAGATAAAGCACCACGCAGATTTGGAGAAGCAACAGAGGACATTTGAGTGTGCTGGTATGTGTCCATAGCGGTTAGAGCTTTGTGTGATGGGCTTATTGATTGAACACGAGTGAACCGCCAGTTGCGCCCGTCATTCTCAATCGAAAAGCCTAGACATGCCGATAAAGTAGTTAAAAATAGATGAATACTTGTTATTTGGGCTGAAATCGAATACGATAACTGATGAAGCGACCTTGGGCACATGGTAAAAAAACTAGGAAAAAAGTAACATAAAACGTTACGACCGCCCAAATGACTCAAATTAAAGTATGTAATACACGGTTTTCGCGATTTTATGGTCCCTGAACGAAATGTCTGTAAATCATACGCATAGTTCATTGAGTCTAATAAAGCAGCCACACAAATTTTGACAAGCAACAGAGAACATTTGAGATTGGCGGTATGCGATAAACGAGTCTCCGATGAAAATCAGAGATTTTCTAAAAATAGATGCATACTTCTTAGTTAGGGCTGAAAATTAAATATGGTAACTCATGAAGCGACTTATGACACGTGGTAGAAAAACTGGGATGAAAAGAAATATGACCCGGTATGACCTCCTAAATAGCTCAAATTTAAGTGTATAATACACGGTTTTCGGGAATTCAGAGTCCCAGAATAAAAATGTACATAAATCATACGGATGGTTTCTCGGATAAGATAATGCAGCGACGCAAATTTGGAGAAACAACAGAGGACATTTGAGTGCGCCGGTATGCGATAAATTAGTTAAAAATAGATGAGTACTTGTTATTTAGGCTGAAATCGAATACGATGACTGATGAAGCGACCTCGAGCACATGGTAAAAGAATTGGGATAAAAAATAACATAAAACGTTACGACCTCCCAAATGGCTCAAATTGAAGTTTATAATACACGGTTTTTGGGATTTTATGATCTCTGAACAAAATGTTTGTAAATCATACGCATAGTTCATCGGGTGAGATAAAGCAAACACACAAATTTTGAGAAGCAACAGAGGACATTTGAGGGTGCCAGTACACGATAAATGAGTGTGGGACAAAAATCATGTACTCCTTAAAAGTAGATGAATACTTATTATTTAGGGTTGAAAATCGAATACGGTAACTCATGAAGCAACCCCAGAGTCCCAAACACGTGGTAAAAAAAATAGGTAGGAAAATAAATATGACCCGGTACGACCTTCCAAACGGGTCAAATTTAAGTGTATAATACACGGTTTTAGGGATTCCAAGGCCCGAGAACAAAAATGTCTGTAAATCATACGAATGGTTTCTCAGATCAGATAAAGCAGCCACGCAAATTTTGAGAAATAACAGAGAATATTTGACGGTGTCGGTACGCGATAAACGAGTCTTAGATGAAAATCAAGTATTCTTTAAAATAGATGAATACTTCTTAATTAGGGCTGAAAATCGAATACGGTAATTCGTGAATCGACTTATGATACATGGTAGAAAAACTGAGAGGAAAAGGAATATGACCCGACACGTCCTCCTAAACGGCTCAAATTTTTGTTACGGTTTTCGGCTAAGGTCTCCTAAACGTATGCATATTATAGAGGGGACTTAGAATTGGGACAATCCTTGAGAAAGTTAATCCAAGTTTTCTATTAATACTGGTTTTATACCGGTGTAAAAAATGCACGGGGCGTAATAGCAGGCGCTATCATTAAATATATGAACATATAATTGAGCGTGATTAAGTGTTCAATACAGTGACAATATAAATAGTCCATATCTGGAGATTTGAATATTTGATAAATATTAGATTTGAATATCAGATAATAAATAACCGTATTTTATTAGAATTATATTAAAGATTTTTGACATATTAGAGTCGTTGAATGTATGTAAATTGCAACATTTTATGTAAATTGTGACATTTTAACTTATGTTTTAACATAAGTAATTAAAATAGTAATATGAGATAGGAATAGAATTGAGTTGATGAAATATGGTAATTAAATAGAATAGAAAACATGGAGGGACCTACATGCAGAAATTCAACGGCCAATCAGAAGCCAAGAAAAAACTTGGCTTTTATACTATGTAGATAATTCTCCAGATGTCTGTAATTTTGTCTTTATTCTCTTTGTATTTGTTAAATTTTAAATAATGCTCATACAACATATAATCATGTTTTAACACGCAGTAGATACGTACTTCGTATAGTTTTGCAAAAACACGATCATGATATGAAATTATGAATGATATAATATCGATCTCATATACTCACTACTGATATGGTCCGAAGCTAACATATCCTAGAAGAGATATATTATGAAAAAGTTGTAAAAAAAAGTAAAATATTTAGTAAATAATAAGTATAATATGTACAAGAAAGAGAATTACGTTTTTTTCTTGTATTTTTGTATTATGTTTTTCTTTTGATAAAGGTAGCCACAAGAATGATTTTAATGCTGGTGGTATTTGAACCCAAAGCGTTGGGCATTTATATATACTTATGGGATTATGAGATTCCCGTACATATATAGTACTCCTTTAAATATACTCCCTCCGTCCCGGTTAATTGTTATCCTTTGGTTTTGGCACAAAGATCAAGGAAAGAGGAAGGAGCCAATTACTAAATGACAAGTGGAACAAATTGGGTGTAAATGATCAAATTGTTCATTAAGTTCATTCTTAAAATAGAAAGGAAAACAACTCAATGAGACACCCTAATATGGAAAAAGACAACAAATGACCGGGACAGAGGTAATACTCCCTCCGCGTCCCGATCAATTGTTGTCCTTTGGTTTTGGCACAAAGACCAAGGAAAGAGGAATGAACCATTTACTAAATGACAAATGTAACAAATTGAGTGTGAATGATCAAATGACACGTATAACAATAAAAAAGACAACAACTCACTGAGACACCCAAATATGAAAAATGACAACAAATGACCGAGACAGAGGGAATATTTTTTTACAAATACTTCAACTAATCCACCATACAACAGTAGTCTTACTTAATACTCCGTAGTTATTTATAAATGAATTATTAATCTTATTAGCATGATTGACGATAATCAACTTTTTTTTTGTAATACGTAATTATTTTTTTCTATGATTGTTGTATTGTATGCAATTTTATGATATTATCTTAGTATGCACTTAATTTAGTAATATAAATATATAACATGGGCAAACATTATAAAATGGTGATATATTGTAAAACGACCTTGATTTTTTGTATTTAATTTGTGGTTTGGAAGATTAAAACATTGATGTTAACTTTAAAAATATTACACAATCTTTTTGTATTTGTGCTATCAAGTGTAGTGATTAGTAAATTTATAGTCCAGATTATAGAGTAAGACACACTATTTTTCATAAGAGTTATTTATTTAGTGCTAATACATAAGTTGTCTTTTTACACAATGGAACCGTCTCACTGTATAAGCCTGTCTCACGAAATAAGTCCATAACACTATTGATTCGTGTTTTTTTGTAAATACGTTGAACCACATTGTCTAATATGAAGTCTTTGTTTCTTTTTGTGTGACGGGTGTAAACGTGTCAACTCAAATATTGTGATTCTAAAGGGTTTGCATTTAGATAAACTATTATCATGATAAATACTTTATCGTTACTTTTAAGATACGTCCGGGGTAACGCCCGGACTTGAACACTAGTATTACTAATGCAAGAACTTAGTAAGTAGTAACCTACGATATATGTCGTTAAAAATATATAATGCGTTGGCTTTGACATGCAAAAAAAAAATAGTTTACCTACAAAAAAAAAAAATGTAGTAATTTAATTAATAATTTCACAATTGTAGAACTTACTTATATACCTAGAAAATATAAATTATAGCCAACAAGAAAATGATTGTGACCTCGTGCCATAGAAATCCTGGCTGGAATGTTGGTTGCTAGATGTCTGATACATGCCGGTAGTGAGTGAATAGAAGACCATTTCATTACCAATGCGTTTTGGTAGATAAATTCTATTCTTCATGTTATTATCTTTCGTTGATATCGAAAACGATGATGCCGGACTTACAAATAGCATATAATCCCCTAAGTCTTTTATTCCAACCCATTCATGAAGTAAAGTATCAAACTTGAACACTCGTATCTGTCCCTCTTCTTCAATGAAAACCAATATAAGTTGGTTATCAAGCTCAACTAATTGGCAGGAATGTAGTAATATGTGATTTGGTATTGGACCCTTGTGAACCTTCCAACTCCAACTCCATTCATCGTCTTCTTCGTCCACCATTTTAAGAACTCCGAGATTACCATTCACGCCTAAAAAATAAAATGCTTCATCATGGTACTTGGGACTAGAATTTTCATTAATTGCAAATTCAATGCCCGTTTCAGAGTCAAACTCAATTTCATCGTACTCCCATTCGTCATCCTCGGCTTGAAAGTAGTGGATTTTTACCCAATTATTGTCGTAACTTTCAACTCCAACGGTCAGACAATCGGGAGAAGTAGGACATGTCGAAAATGCTAAACCTGAAAACCTGACAATCTCGTCATAAGAAGGATATTTGTAGCTCTTCCCTTTAAAAGGGTTAAAACATTCTAAGGAGTTTCCCTCGATTCGCAAAAGCAACCAACCATCCTTACAAAACTCGATTGTCGATAGCATATCAGGTGAATGAGGTGTCACGACCGTGTGACATATATTTTGACATGGATCCCATACTTCACAAATGCCAGCTTTGGTATTCTTAAGCGACATGAATAACGGATACGAACAATTGGATCTCCATTGGGGACGAGGAATTGTAGAGCGCAATATCTTGCAAGTGGTGCGAAGATTCATGTAGTCAAATAAATGCAAATACGTTGCTACCAATCTCAACATGTCTGTGGGAAGTTGACAAAATAACGACGTTATTGGTCCGTCAAGTTTCATCTCATCTGACTCCTCATTATGCTCAATATTTTTAATATCCTCCGATTTTCTAAGCTTGGTAAAATTGCGGGGGGGCATGAACCAAATAGGATTATCGAAAATTTGGAGCATATTGAGATAGGGATTCAAGAAAACATAACTATCATCTTGTAAGCGGTATTGATGCACGATTTTACTCCAGGGTTGAGTCATATAAATACAATTCCCTTCAATTCCGTGACAAGAGGTATCTGCCCAGCACCAAGTGCAACAAGAGTTGCCTAATAAAAACGCACGATTTCCTAGCGATTCCACCTGAATCCATTTCATTTGGGACAAATCCAATCTCGAAACAAAAGCCTTTACAATGTCGTAATCATCTTTCTCATACGATTGTCGGATCAATATGTGTACATTATACAATACACCACAAATTTCAACCAAATAATCACTTGTGCATGCGCAAATGCCGATATTGATACTCTCACATTGATATTGTATCTCCATTGCTTCGAAAATATCACTATCACTGTCACTGTCACTATAACTAACCTTGATCCGGCCAAAGGTCTTTGAGAAACCTCTGTTATCATTGTTTTTTACTAAAGCACGTACGTATATGTCCCCGTTGAGAGCAGCCGCTACGAGAACATGCACACTTCGACCATTATGCTCAAGACTTTGTTTGACCCACTTATTACAATCGTCGTCCCTCATTGGAAGCCTACATGAAAATACTATACCTTTAAAAATCAACAAAACCACACACGGAGCATTATTATTACCGTCAGGTGGTGACGTCAACATGCAGATGGGCCGCTGTTGTTGTTCTTCCTCGGGCGAGTCTAGTAATTCGGGGAGATTTAAGCATTGTCGTGTGATCGGATTCCAAAGACAGTACCTTGACCGGTTAACTCGTTCTTGTAGGAATACCCAACCTTGGTTGCAAGCTAGAATATACTTACCGTCTAATTCATCAATTGTTTTAGTGTAGGATTTATTATTCATGGAACAGAATGTAATTTTATTTTCGAGTTCCGACCTGTCTGTAAGAATCAACCATGGTGCTTCGTCTAGGGATGGTAGATTACACATATCATCTTTTGCCATGCTAAATAATAAAGATTTGTATATGAAACTGATCTTCTATAATAAACCTATGTATGTATGTATGTATATATATAGTGAGTCATGGAATTTAATAATTTGCCTAAGCTTTATTGTATTAGGACTTCTTTTATGGTAATCATCTGGGATTAGGAATTCGGTGTTGGGCAGTATCCAAATTAAATTAGGAGACGGGTTAATCTTTCCATAATTAAGAACAGAGGTATATATTCGATTAGTAATAAGGAAATTGTTCGTCGAAAAAATATGTGAAATTAGGAGACCGTTTATCTAACATGCATGTGTCCTAATTAAGAACAAAAATATATTCTATCGGTAATAAGGAAATTATTCGTTGAAAAAATAACATGTGAAATTAGGAGACGGTTTATCTAACATGTATGATTATCCAATTTAAATTAGGAGACGGGTTTGTCGGATTAGTCTTTCCAATAACTTTATGAATTTTATTACCATACTTTCCAATAAGATATTTATTTACCAAAATTTCCGTCATTTAAATAGCCTTAGTGTCCTACGAGCCTATGGCCTATAAGCACAAGTTAGAAGTTAGGGGTTATATGTAGAGGTGGACATTGGGCTGGACTGGGCCGGGCTGGTGCGGGCTAAGGGCAGGCTGGGCTGGGGTAGAGCAGCCCTGGCACGGTACTAATATATAACTTATATGTGTCGGAGTTGTGAATGTTTTTCCAAAATGGGGTTTTATAACAAACAATTTAAAGAAATGGGGTGACTTTGAAACTAATTACCCAAAATGGGTCCACGTAGGCTCGGTTTTAGCGATGCTAGAGTCAGATTAAGGTCGCTCAGCGGGAGAGCGACTTGAAGCCAAAACGCTCGGCCGCTGAGCGACTTAGCAATTTATTAAAAAAAAAAAAAAAAAAAAAAAAAAATCGAAAACGTAACTGATGGGAATCGAACCCGCAAACTAAAACAACAATTGGTCTCCCTTGTGAGTTGTGACGGGTTACCATTTGTGGCGGATATTTTGTGAGTTAAAATGGTAACAAAATGGGTTAGTGGAGAAAAGGGACCACATGAATAGTGTTGCAGAGAGAGAAAAAGTGGGTACTTTGTGAGGTAAAAAGTGGGTACCTTGAGTGACGGATATGTGCCGTCACAAACAAGAATTTGTGCTAAAACAATCACTTCACAGTTCACACCCCCTAACCATAACACCAAGGATAATGTTATGACTTATTAGGGAGATTAAAATTACATATTTAATATTAATAGCAATAAATGCATTTTGGGACTTTAACAACATTTACTCAATATTTTAATAAGGCAGTTAGAATTAACATATAACTTTGATTGCTTTGGTGGTTATGTAGTGTAGAATTAGTGTCATTTTTGTGGATGATCTTGAGTTCGAACCTGTTTAACAGCGTTATTTTTTTTTTTTTGAACTCAAATCGCTCACCCCCCGAGCGACTTGCCTTGAAGTAGTATACTGCGGTTTGGGTGGACATCAAGTTACACTTTGGGTAAGGTCGTTGAGCGGGAGAGCGACTTGAATCCGAGCCTAACTTCGGTGATGACGTGGACCCATTTTGAGCAAATACTTTGAAATTCAACCCATTTCGTTAATTAGTTTGTGTTTGAGCACCATTTTCAAAAAAAATTCTAAGTTGTAGAGTTGCGAACTAGTAATGCAACAAAGTAACTTATACGAAGAAAATAATTACGCCGTAACTGAAAGCTTTATACTGTGTTTTTTTTATCGTTTTAAGGGGGCGCTATTGTCGGAGACTCGGAGGCTTTTTTTCGTGTGGATGAAGGCTGTGGAATAGGAAGTAGTTCAAAAGCTTAGCTCGAAAACTTCAAAGGATATTTGCTTTTTTTATATACAATATATAAAATATTTAACAATATATACAAGGTCATCGAGTTGAGCTGGAGGGCTCAAACTCTGGTTAAAGCTCGCAACCTTGATAACGAGTACCAATTTTTTAAGCTCAGGTGAGCTCAATCTAAAGTTTTACGGAGTACTTTGTAAGCACACGCTGAGCAAGGTCAAGCTCATGCTCAACTCGATTTAGCTCGTTATCACTCCTGGGTCTAGGGCTTCTAATCTTATTTCGAGAGTAGGTGCATCTATTTATTTTACTCATGCATTAGTTAAAATAACAGACTACAACATTATGGATGTATAGATAATGACATCTCAACTTATCACAAGTTGAAACAAAATTGTTTTTACGTCAAGATTTTGTATAGCTTGCCTTTTTCCCGTCGATTTCTCTTCGCGGAAATAAAAGTAGATGAACACAGTGGTGGAGCTGGGAGGGTTATGAGGGGTCCTCGTCCCTCTGGCGGTTAAGATTTTCGAACTTTGTAGTTAAATTTTTCGAACTTTTTACTTATCAGCCCCCTTTAAAAAATTTCGCCCCCCTAAACTCAAATTCTGGCACTGCCACTGGATGAAGATAGTCACTCGATAAAACACATCACGAAAACTTGTTAGAGACGGTATATGTTATCCACAATTAACAATCATTAGCATTAATTTTTGCATCTCTTGTACTTCATAATATGAAAGTTGGTAACAAGTCTTGTTCTTCACACCAAACTATTACAAGTCTTTACTTTCAAACAATCTCCCTTTTCTTGCATTTTCCTTCCTACAAAAGAATGGGAACCCAAAACAAACTTGTTAATGTCTTCCACCTTCAAGTCTTTAGCATTCTATGGATAATTCAACACCCGAGGTTGATGCCTCTCGCCCTTTTCGCTCAGTTAAAGAGGCGGTCTCCATTTTTGGAGACCGTCTTTTCCTCAAACAAATCCCGTCACCTCCAAAGCCACCAACTTTTGAAGTAGGAAATGAAACACCACAGTCATCTCCAAAGCTACCAACTATTGAGGTCGGAAATGAAACACAGTCATCTCCAGATCAGCTACTACCAACTATTGAGGCCGGAAATGAAACACACTCATCTCCAGAGCTACTACCAACTATTCAGGTAGGAACTGAAACACCAGAGTCATCTCCAGAGCTACTACCAACTATTGAGGCCGGGAATGAAACACAGTCATCTCCAAACCTACCAACTATTGAGGTCAGAAATGAAACACAGTCTTTTGATGAGCCATCACATTCATCAGAGATCATACTGGTCCCAACAGAGTCACCAACGAACAAAATGACTCCAATCCCGAAAAATCACAAAAAAGAGAGTAGTGGAAATATAGTCCATGGGAATGATCTAGTGATGATGATGATGGTACTAAAGAAACTAGAAGTCGAGTTACAAGAAACAAAGGCGGAACTCAAGCTACTAAAGGAGAAAGGAACAGAGACCGAGTTGGCATTAGCCTCTTTGAATGCGGAACTTCATAAAAGCATGTCAAAGATAGCCAAAGTCGAGACAGATGAAGAAGTAGGCAAAGCGACAACCAAGTCGATAACAGTCTATGATGAAGGGGAGAATAAAGAGACGGAGACGAGAAATGAAGAGAAAACAATAAGAAGTGAGTTAATGGTGAAGAGTATAGACTCTCCTACTTTAGCTCAAATTTTGAGCATTAGTGATTATGAAGGTTATTTCAAGGAGAACAAGTCAAAGACGAAAAGGTTGATGAAGAAGAAACCTATTGTTCCTTTGGTCACTGATTTGTGTCTATGGAAAAAGAAGGAATCGCCGAATCATGTCGTTTCTGAGCCAATATTTTCGAAAATGTATTTTACTTAAGAAAAAAAAATATGGTATTTCTTGTATTCTAAAACCGAATTTCTGTGATCTAGTTTGTAAAATTCATCATGTATCAATGTATCAAACAAGTGAAACACATTAGATGTTACTGCTAAATTGAATAAAATGAGAATTCTTTAGTTATCATATGAATATCCAAGCGAATAGATGTTAATGTCAATTAGCTTAGTTGGTAAAGTCATGAGAGATGGTCCTCATGACCTAGATTCAAATTTCGTCACCATCAAAATCACTGCCATCCATGCGGACCTAGAATTCTAGAAATAGTAGCTTACAATCTCTTGCTGGGGATTTGTAAGTTACTATTACATCAAAATTAATACTCCCTCTGTCCCGGTTATTTGTTGTCCTTTTCTATTTTGGGGTCTTAGTCAATTGGAGGACCAAAACTAACGTTATCAACTTTTGAATTTCTTATTGAGACCATGGCCCTTATTATTGCTTCTATTCCTTAGCCACGCCATGTCGGATTATCAAAAAAGGTCTACTGCAAAGTGGTAGAGATGTGAAGAAATGCATGCGAAATAATGGAGATAAAAAGGTTAAAGGAATTATGAGCGTACAATTGATGACCAAGACTTTCAAGGATTAGTAAGCGTTAGGACCTAATTGTTGATGATGACATGTCCATTTTAATTGTGTTTCTAAGTATGCCATTTCAGGAAAAATACCACTTTCTTACGCAAGAATTAATCAATGATCAAAGTCAAAGAAGTGTTGATAATTGCTGCCCAAGAAATCGAGTTAGTGTAATGTGTCACTAATGTAAGGGTAAGGGAATATGGTACTAAGCAATAGTCATAAAACAGTCCGCAAGACTGTTGCTGCTCAAGGTCATAGCAACAGTCCGCAAGACTGTTGCCCAAGATTCGTGTCACTTGAAGAAGTAAGAGTCTTTAGTTTCAAAAATACTCAAGCTTTCAAATAACAACTTCTATTTGTAAAAATTACATTTCTCATATTTTGAAAATAATGAAAGGTTTTTTAGAAAAGAATATGACATTTGAATATCCTAAAAGGCTTTCTCTAAAATATTAAAAAGACTTTCCCTTGCTTTATGAAAGCAAAATTTATTTATTTCCAAAATGGTCTTTCAAGGGCTGTCCTCTTTTGCTTGGTTCACATGTTATATTTTTGAAAACAAACTTTCTTTGGGAGCCTTACAAACCTTCTTTTCTTATTTCACCTTTTAAAGGATTGCCCATTTGTGTGCAAACTTTGGATGGTCAAAACTTTTGTCACATGCTAAAAAGTTTGACCTCTAAAATCCTTACAATAAGTTGTCCTTATCAATTCTTCTCAAATCAGTTTGAGGAAACGTGATCTTGTAAACATTCTAAGTTAGAGTGTGGATTTCTTAGACGGAGTAGTCTTTGAACTTTTGTCGCAACCGGAGTAGGTTGTTGGTCCTTTTTATTGTAAGGGTTTTAAGTCGTCGGAGTAGATCACTTCACTTAACTAATCGCAACCGCTGCAATTATTTCATTTGTACTTCATTTGCGTTTTTCTTTAACAACGGCCCTAAATACTGTTGCTTCTGGTCTTTAGCCTTTACCTCATTTGCTAAGAGAAACAAGCAACTGTCAGAACAACTGTTGTTTTTCATTTCAGCAATTTTCTTCAACAATCATGATACACACTTAATCATTCAATTTACTTGATGTATCCATTTGTTCTTCATAGTGGTTAATCAACTTGCTTTAAAACAATAAAGACTAAGTTGAAATTTTTAAGTAGTACCTAATTCACCCCCTCCCCTCTTAGTTACTTAGAATCCTAAACTCTTTAGTAAGTATGACACAAAGTCTTGTTTAAGAAGGCAAATATTTGTTTTGAACTTTAGACGTGTAAAGTATGGTAAATGAAACAAAAGTAAAATGTTTAGGTACTAATGAAAGGTCTGGTCTATATATACAAGTCGTGCCGGTTCATGTTTATTTTTCTTCATGTTGTTCTACCACACACGTGTCTGAGGTTGTTTCATGAGTTAGCGTATGTGTGGCTGCTTTATCTGACCCGAGAAACCATTTGTATGATTTACATACATTTTTGTTTCAGGATCCTGAAATCTGACAACCATGCAAATTTTGAGAAACAACAAAGGACATTTGAGGCTATTAGTACGCGATAAACGAGTCTGAGATGAAATCAGGTATTCTTTAAAATTAGATGAATATTTCTTAATTAGGGCTGAAAATCAAATAAAGTAACTCATGAAGCACTTATGACACGTGGTAGAAAAACTGGGAGGAAAAGACATATGACCCGGTACGACCTCCTAAACGGATCAAATTTAAGTGTATAATACATGGTTTTCAAGATTTCAGAATCTCAGAACAAAAGTGTCTGTAAATCATACGGACAGTTATTCGGGTTAGATAAAGCAACCACACAAATTTTGAGAACCAATAGAGGACATTTGAGGGTACCGGTACGCAATAAACGAGTCTGAAATGAAAATCATATAATCCTTAAACATTGCTGAATATTTATTATTTAGGTCTGGAAATTGAATAAGATAACTCATGAAGCGAACCTAGGCACGTGGTAGAAAAAGAAACATGACCTGGTACGACCTTCCAAACGGGTCAAATTTAAGTGTATAATACACGGTTTTCGTTTTATCTAACCCGAGGAACCGCCCAGATGCTTTACAAACATTTTTGTTCTCGAACCCTGAAATCCCGAAAACCGAGTATTATACAATTAAATTTCACCCGTTTGGGAGGTCGTACCTAGACCTGGCAGAACGGGTCAACGGGTCGGGTTCGGGTCGGGTCAATTCGGGTCGGGTCATTTCGGATTTCTCATTGATTTCGGGTTAACTCGGGTCGGGACGGGTCATTTCGGGTTTCGGGTCTGTTTCGGGTTTGTTGTCGGGTCAGTTCCGGGTTAAGCGGGTCGGGTTGTTTCGGGTCGGGTCATTTTCGGGTCAATGAATAATAGAGAAATTTTCATTTCAAGTCTTTTCGGTTCAATTAGAGTTATATTTTGTCGGGTCATTTTCGGGTTTGTTGGTTTCGGATCGGGTCATTTTCGGGTCAGGCCAGTTCGGGTTAAGAAAGCTCGGGTCATGTTCGGGTCGGGTCGGGTCAATTCGGGTTTTCGGGTCAAATTCGGGTGATGTAGTTCGGGTCACTTCGGGTCTCGGGTCAGCTTTTTCGGGTCGGGTCAAACGGGTCGGGTTGCTTTTGCCAGGTCTAGTCGTACCGGGTCATGTTTCTTTTCCTACGTATTTTTCTACCACGTTTCCGTGGTCGCTTTATGAGATACCGTATTCGATTTTCAGCCCTAAACAATAAGTTTTCATCTATTTTTAAGGAGTACATGATTTTTGTCCAAGACTCGTTTATCGGGTACCGGCACCCACAAATGTCCTCTATTACTTCTCAAAATTTGTGTGGTTGCTTTATCTGACCCGAGAAGACATCTGTATGATTTATATACATTTTTGTTTGCCGACCCTGAAATCCCTAAAACTGTGTATTTTACACTTAAATTTGGCCCGTTTGGAAGGTCGTACCGGGTCATATTTCTTTTCCTACCTATTTTTCTACCACATGCCTAGGGTCGCTTCCTGAGTACATGATTTTTGTCCCACACTCGTTTATCGCGTACCTGCACCCTCAAATATCCGCTGTTGCTTCTCAAAATTTGTGTGGCTACTTTATCTGACCCGATGAACTATGCGTATGATTTACAGACATTTTGTTCAGGGACCATAAAATCCCGAAAACCGTGTATTATAAACTTCAATCTGAGACATTTGGTAGATCGTAACGTTTTATGTTACTTTTTCTCTCAATTTTTTTATCACGTCCCCGAGGTCGTTTATCAGTCATCGTATTCGATTTCAGCCCGAAATAACACGTATTCATCTATTTTTAACTAATTTATCGCATACCGGCACACTCAAATGTCCTCTATTGTATCTCCAAATTTGCGTCGCGGCTTTAACTGACCCGATAAACAATCAATATGATTTACGGACATTTTTTTTCTGCGACCTTGAATTCTTGAAAACCGTGTATTATACAATTAAATTTGAGCCTTTTAAGAGGTTGTACCGGATCATATTTCTTTTCAAACAAGTTTTTCTACCACGTGTCACAAGTCGCTTAACGAGTTACCGTATACGATTTTCAGCCCTAATTAAGAAGTGTTCATCTATTTTTAAAGAATACCTGATTTTCATCCCAGACTCGCTTATCGCGTACTGACATCGTTAAAGGTTCTCTGTTGCTTCTCAAAATTTGTGTGGCTGCTTTATCTAACACGAGGAATCGTCCGAATGATTTACAGACATTTTTGTTCCCGGGCCTTAAAATCCCTAAAATCGTGTATTATACACTTAAAATTGACACATTTGGGAGGTCGTACCGGGTGATATTTCTTTACCTACCTATTTTTCTACCACGTGTCTAGGTCGCTTCATGAGTTACCGTATTGGATTTTCAGCCCTAAATAATAAGTATTCATTTATTTTTAAGGAATACATGATTTTTGTCCCACACTAGTTTATCGCGTACCGGCACCCCCCAAATGTCATCTGTTGCTTCTAAAAAATGGTATGGCTCTTTATCTAACCCGATGAACTATGCGAATGATTTACAAACATTTTGTTCAGAGACCATAAAATCCCAAAAACCGTGTATTATACACTTTAATTTGAGACATTTGTGAAATCGTAACGTTTTATGTTACTTTTTCTCCCAGTTTTTTTTACCATGTGCCCAAGGTCACTTCATCGGTCATCGTATTCGATTTCAACTCTAAATAACAAGTATTCATTTATTTTTAACTACTTTATCGCATACTGGCACACTTAAATGTCCTCCGTTGCTTCTCCAAATTTGTGTGGCCGCTTTATTTTACCCGAGAAACCATGTATATGATTTACGGATATTTTTGATCTGGGACCCTTAATTCTCGAAAACCATGTATTATAAACAAAAATTTGAGCCGTTTAGGAGGACGTACCGGGTCATATTCCTTTTCCTTCCCAGCTTTTCTACCACGTGTCATAAATCGCTTCATGAATTACCGTATTCGATTTTCAGCCGTAATTAAGAAGTATTTATCTATTTTAAAGAATACCCGATTTTCATCTCAGACTCGTTTATTGTGTACCGACACCGTCAAATGTTCTTTGTTCCTTCTCAAAATTTGTGTGGCTGCTTTATCTGACCCGAAGAAACCATACGTATGATTTACAGACATTTTTGTTCTCAGACCCTGAAATCACAAAAATTGTGTATTATACACATAAATTTCACCCGTTTGGAAGGTCATACCGGGTCATATTTATTTTCCTACCTGTTTTTTTACAACGTGTCTAGGGTCGCTTCATGAGTTACCGTATTCGATTTTCAGCACTAAATAATAAGTATTCATCTATTTTTAAGGAGGATATGGTTTTTGTCCATGACTCGTTTATCGCGTACCGGCACCCTCAAATGTCCTCTGTTACTTCTCAAAAATTGCATGACTGCTTTATCTTACACGAGAAACCATCCGTATGATTTAAAAGACATTTTTGTCCGCCGGCCCTGAAATCCTTAAAACTGTGTATTTTACACTTAAATTTGACTCGTTTGGGAGGTCGTACCGGGTCATATTTCTTTTTCTACCTATTTTTCTACCACGTGTCTGGGGTCGCTTCAGAGATACCGTATTCGATTTACAGCCCTAAATAATAAGCATTCATCTATTTTTAAGGAGTACATGATTTTTGTCCCACACTCGTTTATCGCGTACCGGTACCCTTGAATGTTATCTGTTGCTTCTCAAAATTTAAATGGGTGCTTTATCTGACCCGGTGAACTATGCATATGATTTACAGACATTTTGTTCAGGGACCATAAAATCCCGAAAACCGTGTATTATAAACTTCAATTTGAGCCATTTGGGAGGTCGTAACGTTTTATGTTACTTTTTCTCCCAATTCTTTTACCACGTGCTCGAGGTCGCTTCATCAGTCATCGTATTCGATTTCAGCCAAAATAACAAGTACTCATCTATTTTTAACTAATTTATCGCATACCGGCACTGTTGGGGCTGGTGTCCTCTACAAGTAGTGTAATAACATTTAAATCTCTAAAAGGATCAAAGGGTATACTTTTGTATTATTATCAGTTGGTCCACGTTTATCAATAACGGTTGGCTTGCTAGATAAGTTTGACGTTATTGTCATACAGATGGCGGTGATCAACTGGTCCCTAAAAGTCACACCTATAGGATACGTTTGAGAGATGTGACGGTATGAAAATACAGTCATGTTGATGCCAAAGTTGACTAAGCAGTTAGTCCGAGTTATTGACTAATAATTAGTCAAACGCGATGTTGAGATGATTATTTGATACGGATTAAATAATAAAAATGGCTAAGACGAATTAAGCAGTTAATTCGCAAATTAAATATAAACGATTATATTTAATTGATGTATATTGAATTAATTATACAATATTGTCTTTGTCGGACATGTATTAATAATTCAACTAATCCGTGTTATTAGTTGATGCTTTAATAACCGATAACCGATGACGATTTATAATAAAACCGCGTCATATACATTTAGCTTTTTCGAGTCGGACCATGAGTCAAAATTAAGAGGAAATGAAAGCCCATTTCCCCCCTTATGCTCACGGTTTGCCGAGTGAGGAACAAAAGGAGAGCTCCTCTCCTTTTGTGACCTAATCTATCATTTTGCAAAAATTACTAGGGTTTTGGAGAACATTTCCTCTCAAGACCTAGATCTCACATCTAAGAAAAACTCACACAACAATTCTCTCAATATTGCAAGGCAATTAGAGAATACATTTCTAGCACAAGGGCATAGTCTCAGACGGTCTTGGGTGTATCGATTAGGAGGAAATCTCTGTTGATTTCTGATCTTAGGCCGAATTCCCAAGGACCCGGGGTTGATTCTTTATTCCTTATCGTTTCTATTGTTTTCGTTTATGACAATAATTTGCATATTAAATTTACGTTATAGTCCTATAATTAAAGGGTTTTATACGGATATTACCCCACAAGTGGTATCAGAGCGAGGCCACGTAAATTTTTCTATGTGATTTTCATCAAACGAATTGATTCGATAAATTTTTGTTGCATAAAAACCACACGGCTGAAAATTTTTTATGCA
Source organism: Silene latifolia (assembly GCF_048544455.1). Taxonomy (NCBI): domain Eukaryota; kingdom Viridiplantae; phylum Streptophyta; class Magnoliopsida; order Caryophyllales; family Caryophyllaceae; genus Silene; species Silene latifolia. Next base: position 3,151,600 of record NC_133528.1, read on the forward strand.
CGGCTAAATTTTTTTTTTTTTTGCACGGCTGCTTTTTTCTTGAAAACCGTGTCTTGTCTTTACACGGCTGTTTTCTTTAATTCCGTGCCATGTCTATTTTGTTTTTGTTTTCGATTTGATCTTTGCATATTGTTCTTGCAATCGATATTCATAACAATGTGTTAAAGATTCATCAATTGTAGTTTCAATTCTATACGGATTAGATTAAATTGCAATTGGTTTTAACAAATCGATCTTGTTTTTGTATGTTGAGGCTCTCGGTTTTCATGTGTACCGCTGGTTTTTTTGTTTTGTTTTTTTTTTGCTTTTTGAGCTCTCGGTTTTCAGCTCCAAAATAAAAAAATAAAAAAAAATTTGGGTACTGTTCACGGCCAGACGTGAAGAGAAAAAAAAAAAAAAAAATTTGAGTTTTTTTTTTTTTTGGCCTTAACATGTGCATAATACGGATTTTATGCATTCGCTTGATAGTGAAACGGTTCACTCACGTGCCATTTAGTTATTTTAAAGCGATTTAAAGTAACGGATTGTAATGAATTAAAATTAAGTTGATTAAAGCGGTTTTATCACATAATTTTAATTGTCTCTGGTGGTTTGGATAAATTTAACATAATTACGGAATTATGTCACGAATAAATTTGTTTTAGTTGATGCATTTTTTATCGTTATTGTTGAATGCCTTGAATGCTTTTAATTACGTATTTATTTATTTTTGCAAACAGTTGTAACTTAGTGTGGCCTTAGTAGAACGTGTTACCGTAATGATGGAACACAGTCTTGGTTGTATTTTGAGATCTCGCATCTCCATTTTGTTTTTCTTTTATAATTACAGTTTTTATTTAGAATGTAAATTGGTTTATATTTTTTAAATTTTAATTGCAATTTTGAGAAGACCAAAGATGAAGACCGGATGCTCACTCCCGCTGCATGAAAAAGATGGAACATCCAGACAAGCTTCTCGGGTCCAACGGTGGATTCCAAAGTTGTATTATGTTCTTTTTACTAGGATAGGCCACACTAGGAATTTTTATTTACGTATTGCATTCTTTTTATTTATTTTATCGTAACGATAGATTGCATCATTTTCCGCCTAAAAAACCAAACCACCTAATAATTGCACGAAAACTGACTCATATAGAGGTCACGCGTTAGTTTTCTTTGATATACAGATATTACACGATTTTATATAAGCCATCACCTAAATTAATTCATTCACGTAATGCTAGTTTTTCGTTCACTTAAAATGAATTAAAATTAAGTCGATGGGATCTTCCTCGTATAAACAAAAATTGAGAACAGTCTTTATAGGTCAAACTCCAATGAATTCCTTCTTCGTCGGTAGACATAATATGACCCCTTCTACGTCGGGTAAGTTGGAACCGATTGACCTATTTTATCTCAACACTATGGTCACTCGTACGATCCTGTGATTATGGTGGACTATAGATAGGATTTACGGAAATCTATCGACCAAGAGTTCTAACGATGGAACTAGCTAAACAGTTGGTTTATCAATTTACATAAATTGAGTCTTGGGATCACTTGTATTATTCTTGAGGGAGATCAATTATGCAAGTGCAATGAGTCTACACGATTAAAATGAATTTTAATAGACTTAAATCACCTCGATGAGTTGCTTATTTCGTTTTGTTTTTCCTTTCTTTTTCAGTGTAGATCACGATCATATAAACTGCTAATAACAATATGGCTGGCCGTGAGGACGACCCAATGCCAAGTGCCACATTGGACCGTGAGTCCTGGCTTCGGATCTTCATGAATCAGATGAATCAGTCCACTCGACTGAAGAATGATGGATCCAACTTCGCTGAGTGGGAGGCGGCATTACGGAATGCTGCCACTGCTGACGGGAAGCTCAAATATCTCATAGAGCCCCTCCCGCCAAACCCAGGTCCCACGGCTGGAGCTAACGAAAGCCTAAAATATAGTGATTTCGTCATGGAAGCGGGTGCGATTAAAAACGTACTCATTTTTGCAATGGAATTCAATTTGCAGAAACGCTTCATAGCCCAAGGTGCAAACAAGATTTTCACCACGCTCAATAAGGAATTCTCGAAAGCACCGAGAATCGTGACCTATGAGCATACCACTCGCTTCTTTGATGCGAGACTCCAGAAGGGCCAACCGGTTAGCCCACACATTCTCAGCATGATTGAGAATGTCGAGAGACTGGAGGCGCTTGATTGTAAAATCAGCGAGAACATTGTGATTGACCGCATGCTTCATTCACTCCACGATGGTTTTGCGCTCTTTAGAACGAATTACTATATGAATGATTTGAAGAAGAGTCCCCATGAACTACACTCCCTTCTCGTACAGACCGAGAAGGACATGAAGTTTAGTGGGAGCCTGAAACAGGATGTTCTCGTTGTGTCAAACAAGGGCAAGGGTAAGGGCAAAGCTCAGTCAGACCTAGCAGTAGGTAAACCGAAATTTAAGAAGTCAGGGTCAGGTAAGAGTGGGCCTGGTGAGTCGAGCAACTCATCAGGCGCGACAAAGAGCAAAACCGAAAACATGGAATGCCATCACTGCCATAAGACTGGGCATTGGAGGCGTACATGTCCTGTTTATCATGAGGACATAAAAGCAGGTCGCGTTAAACCTGTTGGTATGTCTTCTCTCTCTTCTACTTTTATTCATATGATTGAGATTAACCACGCAAGTTACGGAACTTGGGTACTAGATACTGGTTGTGGTTCTCATCTGTGTAATCATGTGCAGGGGCTCCGAAACATCGAACCCCACGTAAAGGGTGAGGTGGACCTGCGTGTCGGGAATGGAGCACGAGTGGTTGCTGTCTCGAGGGGAACATACGTGATCCAGCTTCCTAGCGAATTTGAGTTATTTTTATATAACTGCTATTATGTACCCAGTCTTTCGAAAAACATTATTTCAGTTTCTGCACTTGACAAACTTGGTTTTTCATTTGTAATAGAGAATAATTCTTGCATTTTCTCATTACACGATATGATTTATGGCAAGGCAGTCTCCATGAACGGAATTTATGTTTTAGATCAGACCACAGAAATATTACACGTAATGAATAAGAAGTTAAAGGTCGGTGACAAAGATCAAACATATCTATGGCACTGCCGTATGGGACACATTAATGAGAAACGCGTAAAACAGCTCATAAAGAATGGAGCTATCTCAGCCTTTGATTTTCAATCATTTGGCACGTGTGAATCATGTCTCATTGGCAAGATGACTCGAATTTCCTTCAAAGGTGTTGGAATGCGCGCTGCTGACCTATTAGGACTCATACATACGGATGTGTGTGGACCTATGTCAATCACCGCACGAGAAGGCTATAGGTATTTCATCACTTTCACGGACGATTTAAGTAGATATGGCTATGTCTACTTAATGAAGCACAAAAGTGAATCCTTTGAGAAATTCAAGAAATACCAAAATCGGGTACAGAACCTATTAGGTAGAAAGATTAAAACACTGCGTTCAGATCGTGGTGGCGAGTATCTTTCTCACGAGTTTGATCAACACCTCAAAGACTGTGGGATTGCCTTACAGTTAACTCCACCTGGAACACCTCAGTTGAATGGTGTGTCCGAACGGAGAAATCGAACACTACTTGATATGGTTCGATCCGTGATGAGTCACACCGTGTTGCCTGACTCATTGTGGGGTTATGCTCTTCTGTCAGCTGCTCTAATACTTAACCGAAGTCCGTCTAAAGCTGTTGACAAGACTCCATATGAACTATGGAAGGGAACGGTCCCTAACTTGTCCTTTATACGGGTTTGGGGCTGCGAGGCTTATGTCAAGTGGAGACACGAGGATAAGCTCGGCCCGCGATCGGTCAAGACATACTTTATAGGTTATCCTAAAGGAACACTTGGTCATTACTTTTATTCGCCAACCGAACAACGTGTTTTTGTTGCGGCTAGTGCGACATTCTTAGAGAAGGAATTTCTCGAGAATGCAAAGAGTGATAGAACCTTCGACCTGTCAGAGATTCCAGAACCAAATACCGAGCAACCATTGGAGGAACCAATTCCTTCAATCCCGGCTGCGGTGAATATTCCTGAGGAACCTAGGAGGTCGGGAAGAGTCTCTATTCCTCCGGACAGATACATTGGTATGGTCGAGGAACATGACATAGATGACATTCTACTCTTAACGAGTAGTGAACCCGCAACCTATAAAGGTGCCATGACTAGTTCTGACTCAAAGCTATGGCTTGAGGCCATGCAATCCGAGATGGACTCCATGTATGAGAACAATGTATGGGATCTTGTTGACTTACCTGCTAAGGTTCGTCCCCTTCAATGCAAATGGCTTTACAAGATAAAGCATTCTGTGGAAGGTCAACAAGATATCTATAAAGTACGACTAGTTGCTAAAGGTTTCACCCAAGTGCCAGGTCTGCACTACGATGAAATTTTTGCACCCGTAGTCATGTTGCGTTCCATTCGGATTATCTTAGCGATAGCTGCTTTTCATGACTATGAAATTTGGCAGATGGATGTGAAAACCGCCTTCTTAAATGGTTATTTGGAGGAGGAGTTGTACATGGTACAACCCGAAGGTTTCATCGATCCAGAATATCCTAAGAAAGTGTGCAAGTTTAAGCGTTCCATTTATGGACTTAAGCAAGCTTCTAGGAGTTGGAATCATCGATTCGACCAAGTGATAAAAGAAAATGGATTTACTCGATCGGTCGAGGAACCATGTCTATATATCAAGTCGAGTGGGAGCAAGATTGTCTTTCTAATATTGTATGTTGATGACATACTCCTGATTGGGAATGACATACCTCTCTTAACTTCGGTAAAAGTATGGTTGAAAAACCATTTCCAGATGAAAGATCTGGGTGAGGCACAAAGAATTCTGGGCATCCGTATCTATCGAGATAGATCACGTCGGATGTTATCTCTCAGTCAGGAGTCTTACATAGACAAAATCCTAGAGAGATTCAGCATGACTAACTCCAAAAAAGGGTTTCTTCCTATGGCTCCAGGGGTGCATTTGAGCAAATCTCAGGCACCAGAGACACCGGAAGAGAAAGAGCGCATGACACGGATTCCTTATGCCTCGGCTATAGGATCAATCATGTATGCCATGATATGCACACGTCCGGACGTGGCATATGCATTGAGTATGACAAGTCGATTCCAACAAAGATCCGGGTGAATCACATTGGATGGTTGTCAAGAACATTCTTAAGTACCTACGGAGGACTAAAGCTTGGGCATTGACTTATGGAGGCGAACAAAAGCTATGCGCAACCTAGTTCGCAGATGCTAGCTTCCAAACAGATCGAGATGACTCAAAATCTCGATGCTGGATTCGTTTTTACTCTTAATGGCGCTGCATCACCGGAAGAGTTCCAAACAAAGTGTTACAAAGATTTTTACGACGAGTCCGAGTACTATGCCGCGTCGAAGGCTGCAAAGGAAGCGATATGGATGCGTCAATTCTTACAAGGACTATCCGTAGTGCTTAGTTCGAATGACCCGATCACCATCTATTGCGACAATAGAGGTGCCATCTTCCAAGCTAAGGAGCCTAAGTCTAGCAACAAGTCTAGACATGTACAACGGAAAGCTCATATAATCCGAGATTACGTGGAGCAAAAGGAAGTAGTGATAGAAAAGATTGCTACAGATGATAACATAGCAGATCCTCTCACTAAACCATTACGACAAGATAAGCATGAAAGGCATGTTAATTCCATGGGAATTAAACGTGTTCCTAAGTTGTAGTACTCTTTTATGGATTAGATTCATTTTCTTTTGTACTCTATACGACATCATCGTTTTTGATATTTATATATATTTTGTTTTTCATGTGGATTTGTACGACAATTTTGAACACCACAAAGTGAACTGAACAAACATTATATTTTTGGTCCTTAATTGCCCACGTGAGCTGATAACTCAGGCAATTATTTTGTGACGTTGGTTGATGGTGGGTTCAACGAGCCATAGGTCAACAGGTTGACTGACCAATCACAGAGGCGATTTATACGGATATCTCGTAGGACACAATTGTGACATCGACGTGGAGTCCTAAATGTTTTATAACATTCGGTGCCCGGTCGTGGATAGGACCTCCATGGTGATCCTAAGAGTCGATTCTTTTGACTATCGACTGTCTCTTGAGACTAAGGCAGATTTTGGGTGACTTTGGTTTCTTTCTCACGGTCATCCGTAACAGGGGGCCAAGTAGATTTTTTCTGGGTCATTTCATGCTGTGCTTAGATCGGAAGGAGTCGAGTTGAAGGAAATATTCAGCCTTTATCGAGAACTCGATATTTCTCAGGGCCACTCGAGGAGCTGTAACTGAAATGCATGGTCATGCTTGAATACGAATTCGTTTTATCAGTTAAGTTACTCTCTAGTCGGGGAAACCACTCTTGATACAGATCGATTGTAAAATACGACCTTTGCGAATCCGGATCTGCAAATTGTTTTACATTGAGTGGGAGAAATTTTTAAATGAATATGAGAATCGGTTATCGCACCTACACTTGTACGGACAAGTGGGAGTTTGTTGGAGCTGTGTCCTCCAGTTAGTGCGGATAACGTTATTACACATACACTTGTACGGACAAGTGAGAGCTTGTTGGGGCTGGTGTCCTCTACAAGTAGTGTAATAACATTTAAATCTCTAAAAGGATCAAAGGGTATACTTTTGTATTATTATCAGTTGGTCCACGTTTATCAATAACGGTTGGCTTGCTAGATAAGTTTGACGTTATTGTCATACAGATGGCGGTGATCAACTGGTCCCTAAAAGTCACACCTATAGGATACGTTTGAGAGATGTGACGGTATGAAAATACAGTCATGTTGATGCCAAAGTTGACTAAGCAGTTAGTCCGAGTTATTGACTAATAATTAGTCAAACGCGATGTTGAGATGATTATTTGATACGGATTAAATAATAAAAATGGCTAAGACGAATTAAGCAGTTAATTCGTAAATTAAATATAAACGATTATATTTAATTGATGTATATTGAATTAATTATACAATATTGTCTTTGTCGGACATGTATTAATAATTCAACTAATCCGTGTTATTAGTTGATGCTTTAATAACCGATAACCGATGACGATTTATAATAAAACCGCGTCATATACATTTAGCTTTTTCGAGTCGGACCATGAGTCAAAATTAAGAGGAAATGAAAGCCCATTTCCCCCCTTATGCTCACGATTTGCCGAGTGAGGAACAAAAGGAGAGCTCCTCTCCTTTTGTGACCTAATCTATCATTTTGCAAAAATTACTAGGGTTTTGGAGAACATTTCCACTCAAGACCTAGATCTCACATCTAAGAAAAACTCACACAACAATTCTCTCAATATTGCAAGGCAATTAGAGAATACATTTCTAGCACAAGGGCATAGTCTCAGACGGTCTTGGGTGTATCGATTAGGAGGAAATCTCTGTTGATTTCTGATCTTAGGCCGAATTCTCAAGGACCCGAGGTTGATTCTTTATTCCTTATCGTTTCTATTGTTTTCGTTTATGACAATAATTTGCATATTAAATTTACGTTATAGTCCTATAATTAAAGGGTTTTATATGGATATTACCCCACAGGCACACTCAAATGTCCTTTATTGTTTCTCCAAATTTGCGTCGTTGCTTTATCTGACCCGAGAAACAATCAGTATGATTTAGGGACATTTGTTTTCTGGGACCTTGAATTATCGAAAACCTTGTATTATGTAATTAAATTTGAGCCGTTTATGAGGTCGTATCGGGTCATATTTCTTTTCAAACCAGTTTTTCTACCACGTGTCATAAGTCGCTTCATTAGTTACCGTATTCGATTTCAGCCCTAATTAAGAAGTATTCATCTATTTTTAAAGAATACCCGATTTTCATCTCACACTCGTTTATCGCGTACCGATGCCGTCAAAAGTTCTCTGTTGCTTCTCAAAATTTGTGTGGCTGGCTTTTTGACATGAGGAACCTTCCGAATGATCTATAGACATTTTTGTTCTCGAGCCCTGAAATTCCTAAATCCGTGTATTATACACTTAAATTTGACCTATTTGGGAGGTTGTACCGAGTGATGTTTCTTTTCCTACCTATTTTTTTACCACGTGTCTGGAGTCGCTTCATGAGTTACCGTATTCGATTTTTAGTCCTAAATAATAAGTATTCATCTATTATTAAGGAGTACATGATTTTTGTCCCACACTAGTTTATCGCATACGACACTCTCAAATGTCATCTGTTGCTTCTAAAAAAATGTGTGGCTGCTTTATCTGACCCGATAAACAATGCGTATGATTTACAGACATTTTATTCAGGGACCATAAAATCTCGAAAACCGTGTATTATACACTTCAATTTGAGCCGTTTGAGAGGTCGTAACGTTTTATGCTTCTTTTTCTCGCAGTTTTTTTACCACGTGCCTAAGGTCGCTTCATTAGTCATCGTATTCGATTTCAACTCTAAATAACAAATATTCATCTATTTTTAACTACTTTATCGCATACCGACACACTCAAATGTTATCCGTTGCCTCTCCAAATTTGCGTGGCTACTTTATTTGACCCGAGAAACCATCTATGTGATTTACGTATATTTAGTTCCGGGACCCTTAATTCCGTAAAACTAACTGAAAAGGTAGTTGAAACCTCAGAAGATAGTTGAAGACTGAAAAGCTATCTGAAACCTGAAAAGGTAACTGATAAGGTAGCTGAAGACTGAAGATATAATTTATTTTGGTGAAATGACGTAAAAGGATATGATAATTATTTAATATTATAGATTTCAGGGGTAAAAAAGGAAATGAAAAACAAATCAGGTACCTGAAATCTCAAATGCTCCTCTAGGTAGCATTTTATTTCAGATAGCTTATTTGATTAAATAAGCTACTTGACAAACACCTACAAAAAAGTAAGGTACCTGATTTTGATCAAATAAGCTAATTTAACCCAATAAGATACCTAAAGTGCATTGTCAAACAGAGGCACCGAGCCTTAGTATTGTTCTTTGCTTTCATATGTACTATATGGATACTAATACGCATGAAACCAATGTGACTTATGTGGAATTTGAATTAAGATCCAATTTTTAATTGTGAATCGGATAAGTACAACGAACTGATAAGTAAAAATAAGGAGGATGAATGGGGTGGTTTCTTAAATCTAATACTCCCTCCAATTTCATTTATTGCTCCTCTTTCCCTTTCCATCCAGTTTCCTTATTGTTCCCTCTTTTCTTTTTTGGACAACTTAGTGTGGTCCAAAATCAATTTCATGTGGGGTCATGTGTATTGTATGGTCCAAATTGATTCCCTTATTTCTTATGGCAAAAAAAGAAAGAGGAACAATAAATGAAATTGGAGGGAGTATGATTTATCATCGGATGATAAATGACAAGTTTAGTTACGCGTTTAAGTAATCACTTAACACCTAAAACTGAGTTTAATTGACGAGAAATAAAGTTTAGGGGTACAATTAGTGATAATGACAACAATTAAGGGTACCTTGTATATTTTAAAAAGTATAGGGGTACCATGTAGAAAGTCGAAAAATTGAGGGGTAACATGTAGAATATCCCTAAAAATATTAATGTTATATAGAATAAATAGTTTAGTTCACATATCGACACTATTAGTAAAGAATAAACATAAACTTACTCTCCCAAAAAAAAAAAAAAAAAAAAAATTTATCAGTTATTCTCTTCGTTTAAGTCGTAACTCCGAAAGTCCTCCCTGAAAGAAAACACAAGTCGCAAATAGACCTGTACTCAGGTCGGGCAGGGGGCGGGTCGGACTTTCCTGGTCAAACCCGGGCCGGGCTAGGCCAGGGGAAGGGGGGCTGGGCCGGGCTAGGATATGCTTGACCTGGGCCAGGATCAGAGGCGGGCTAGGGCCAGGCCGGGCTGGCGGGCCTTGCCATTTTATTTTATTTTTTTATTTTTGCTAAAATGGCGGGCTAAGGCCGGGCCGGGCTGAAATTTCAGAACCCGGGCCAGGCTAGGGTTAACGACGGGGTAGGGCCGGGCCGGTTCAGCATAAAATAACAGGCTAGGTCGCAAAGCAGAGTAAAACCATTCAGGTCTACAACACAATACAAATATTGTAATTCATAACTCATTAGAATAAAACGCCATAAAAGCCAAATTAAAAACAATGTTAACTACATTATTATAAAAATCACTAAAGTAAGGTAATACTAAGAAGGAAAATACAATAAAAGGAATTTGATCTCGGGCTACCTAATAAAAGATACGCATGTTTGTAATTCTATTTATAATTTTATATATAGGTATAAATATTGTAGTTCCACAAATTTTGTTTAATGTGTACATCTAAACAAAAGAGTTAATATGTGTTGTAGGCATTGTACTAAATTTTATATTTTAATATAGATTGTGTATTAGTTCCGCTTCGGGTTATATTAGATAGTGTGTCTTGCTTAAAACCATCTTAAATTAAAACCTCTAAATAGCCTTCTTTTATTTCCATCGTAAGTTAAGACGATCTTAAACAAGAATTGGGGTTAGATGAATGACAATGAAAGCTACTCTGTAGTGTAAATTACGAGGATTGCATAGCGAACTTTCGATGATTTAAAAAGGGTAACAATCCCTCAAAATTGATACGCCAAACAGAACCTAACCACCAAACCAGTGGACCAAGTATAAGATTACGTCCCACGACCTGAGCAGCTTTCCTATAGGACCCGAAATCAGTGATTGCTTTGGCCGTAGTTCTGTCTTGCCATCCTTGCCTTTTCCATTCATTTAATTTTGATACGCATCTTCGTTGTTAGTGAACTGAGCAGCTGTTCTTGTGCTTAGTTCTTCCAGAGTTCGCCTTCTTTAGCCCTATACAAGCAATTTGGGTTAGTGTAATTAGTAAGGGTAATTTAGGTAGTTTAGTTTAGGTAAAGTCAAATATAGTCTTTCATAATTCAGTTTGAGTGTTAGTTTTTGAATTAAGATATTACAAAAAGTGGACATATAACAATATATAGGGGGTTATTTGTAAAAAAGAGAAACACAAGGGAGTTTAGGATAAAAAGGGAGTTATTAAAATCTGATTTAACCAAACCCAGTAATTAGTATTCAACAAACCCAGTATATTCCATACTCAACAAAGAATCACTCTAAAAATAATCAAGAAAAACCCCCAAAAATGGCTCGAACCAAAGAAGAGAGATCTGACCAGGCTCCTCCAGGTAAGAATTGGGAGTGCAAAACATGCGGTAATTACTACGCAACGCAGCTTGAGCACAGTCGATGTGTTTCATCACACAGGTGAACATTTTTTTCGCTGATTTTCTTTGATTGTGATAATTATGAATTGATAGTGTTGGTAATAATTTAAGAGAGAAATTCTGATTGATTCTGATTGTGTTAATTTGAGTTGTTTCTTCAATTATGATGATTATGAATTGATGATGTTGATAATAAATTTAAGAGAGAGATTCTGATTGATTCTGATCATGTTAGTTTGAGTTGTTTCTACAATTCTGATGATGATGATGATGAAGAATTGTGATTATGCTTTTTTTTTTTTTTTTTTTTAATGAGTACGTTTTTGAAACAGCACAAATCAATATCTAAGACAAATATTACATGAGGTCTAGAGAATTGATCCAAATCCTATCTTCATCATTGGGCCTAATCGAATTATGACATAATCTAATCCGCAAAACGATACAGAATGATTTCAGTATCTAAGACAAATATTACATGTGGATTCTCGTGAGAGTGATATTTGAAAGGAAGGTGAGAGGGGATCCCGTTGCGGCAAACCTTTCTGCCTTTTAAAGAAACCAAAAGGTTCACCATTGAGAAGCAAAGAATAAGAAGCATTTTTGACACATTCCATGACTAGTTGCACATAAAGAGTAGGGAAGTTAAGGGATATCAACATCTGTTCTAAGAAATTCCAGTTAACAGAGTCGTAGGCTTTTTTTAGGTCAATCTTGAGAAGACATCTAGGGGACAGACCTATTATAAAGTCTAATAATACCTTGGCAAACAAGAATGTTTTCTATGATGTTTCTGCCATGAATAAAGCCCCCTTGAGACTCACTAATAATTTCAGGCAATACCTGAGAAAGCCTGGAGCATAAGAGCTTAGAAATCACTTTATAAAGGATGTGACAACAAGAAATAGGTCGAAATTCAGTCACATTTTGAGGTAAATCAATTTTGGGGATTAGTGTGACAAAAGTATGGCCTGTTTCAGAAGTTTCCCTGTTGTGAAGAAACCATGTACAGCAGCACAGATATCCTCCCCTACCAACTCCCAAGCATCCTTAAAAAAAGAACGAGAAAAACCATCGGACCTAGGCCTTTATGGTTGGGAATGGAAAACAGTCTCTCTCTTATCTCAGCATTAGTAATTGGCATCAATAATCTGACCTTATGTTCATCAGTGCACACCTTACCCTTCCTAACAATATTGTGGTTCACAGGAGTAAGTTGTTGTACCATGAATTGATTATGTTGATAATAAAGTTGTGGTGTTTGTTGAATATATCAAATATCTCGTTTTCTTTGAAGTCTTTTGGTGTAACTAGGGATGGCAATGGGTCGGGGACCCGGCCTTCGAGTCGGACTCTAACGGGTCGGGTCTGGGTCTGACTTTTGGAGACCCTTTCGGGTATGGGTTGGGTCTGGGTCTTAAGTAAAAATTTTGGGTCCGGGTCTGATTTATGGGACCCGGACCCGACCCTTAGACCCATTTAATATATTTTTTTTAAAAACTATTTTAATACTAATAAAACGCAGCACAAAAATGCATTGAATATTCAAATCAAAATATGGTGCAGTGCTGTAAACTAGTCATCCCATTATCTCTTGTCACTTTGCCAACATTATAGTATTAACAAAACATAACCCAATATGTTCACTCCTCCTCACTTCTCAGTTCTCACCTCACCATCTCTCTCGTTCTAATTTCAAACCCTACCAACAAGACATTCACAATTTCACAAATCAAGCCTTTCTTTCCCTTACCTCACTCCTAATTCCTAAACAGGCCTACGAATCACCAACCACAATATCGACAACCGGCAACCACGAGACCATCAACTGGTGCCCACGAGACCAGCGACCAGATCTACTGGATCTGTGACGAGAATTCAGCGACGAACATCGGCCACGGCTTCATACTTAATTGGTTTATATTTAGAACTTCCATTTGTCTTTATTAAATCAATTTAGTGATCTTGTTGTTGTTGTTGTTGTTGTTGTATGGCTTGTATAGTTGTATCTAATTGGATTTGGTTGGGTTTCATGCCTTGAATTCAATTTGTTATTCAACCAAATGCTTTTTTTCATTCTAGATAGTGCAATTACAAAGGAAGAAAACAAATTGTTTGGTCTGGGTATACAATTATACACTAAAATTATTAAAAAGAGTAGAAATATTTGGACCCGTGGTTAGACCCGGACCGATGTCGGGTCCGGGTCTGTCGATTTTAGACACTAATGGGTTTGGGTCAGGTCCGGGTCTAGTGTGGGAGTTGCTGGTCCGGGTCCGGATCTGGGTGGAACCGACCCAGACCCGACCCATTGCCATCCCTAGGTGTAACCGTCTATGAGAGAAATCCAAAATTAGAGTTTTCTATGATTTCTTGTGTAGAGGAATGGTGGATACTATGTTGGAAGGATGGTGGATACTGTGTTGGGATGTGTTGCATACAAGCACAAGTGACAACCCAATAGGTGCAAAACCAGGCAGTGGTCTGCCGCACTTACGTACCTTTCCGTTTCTGACAATCCCTTTCGTTTCCTTTTATGCAGTAATGACAATGACAGCAAGAACAAGAACAGCAAGAGGAAGGCTGACAAGAAGAAGGCGGCCAAGAAGAACAAGGCCAAGAAAAGGTGAAAGCCAGACCAACAAGGCGACTTGGAGAGCTGAAGTGTAGTGGTGAACTTGGAGAGCTGAAGTGTAGTGATGACTTTAAGTTGAGATTCAGACTTGTCGTAGACTTCTAGATATAGACTTGTCAAATGGCGTGTTGATATTATTGTGTTTCCGGGTTATTGTTGGATTTGAACTTTTATTAGATCTATTGCTATTTTTGAGACAAAATTGAGCAGTTATCACTAGTTAGCTCCCTTTAAATGGTAGTCATAAAGTGGCCACTTTTTAAGTGGTCGCATTATGCGATGATCTTATATTCTGATTTCCGTTACTGAAAGGCTCGCTTAATCATCCTTGATGATGAATGCTATAGCGAATCGTAAATGATCCATCAAGAGCTCACAAAAGACATTACCCAAATAGCAAAAAAGATTGTGAGGCAATCAGAATACTAATTCTGAACTTCTGACTCAATTTTTTGCATTTACTTTGAATTATAGTTTTAGTAAGTTCGAAACTAGCAGATACAACGATCAAAATTATTTTATCCTTACTAAATCACCAACTTTATAGCATCGCCTATCATATCTAAACCAACAACCACCAACAACCAACAGAAAAAAAAATTGGGGCCGGTTAACATGAATAATCAATCAGAAACAAAAAAATGTGAAAAAACGCAGAACATACCTATATAACCCCACAAGTCATCAAGTAAGCAACACAGGAAACCAATTAATGCCTGCAATAAATAACAAAATAAAACGATTAATCAGTTGAAATAAAAAATCATTGAACATTGACAAGATATCATCATAAAATCCATGTTTTGACATCTTCGCCCTCGTCTACCAGTGGCGTTTCTCACGGGGGTGCATGGGGTTCATCTGCACCCCCTTTTCCCGAAAATAATTACAATTTTGTTTAGGAAAGAAACATATAATTGATGTGGGTCTAGCGGTTGTTAAGACTATTTTTTAGCTAGAGATTATGGGTTCAATTCTTGTATTGAACAATTTTTATTCAACACCATATCACCACACATTTTGTCTAACTAAACAAAATTTCTTTTATAAAACTCGGTATTTTCATTGTTAAAAAATTTTATGCACCCCCGTACATCAAATCCTATAATCGCCTCTGTCGTCTACACATGGCAATACTTGGAAATGTGTACAATATAAAAGAACCTACTTTCCATATACTTATACTATAAAAATAGACTAAAGGAGTTAAACACTTTGAAAACATCGATCAAATGGACATACAATATAAGATGATGTGTGTGAATTACCACCGGCATCTCTTAATTGAGCATCAGCACCACGATAGTGATCCGGTCAGAGTGTCAGACATAACCTCTATAGACTTGTTTTCATTTGAAACACGAAGAATGGCCCTTCTACATTGTGACACCTAGTCTGTTTCAGACTGCTTCATCACCTGATCATCGTGAAAAGTAAAGCAAAGCTAAGTAACATGTGTAAGAATAAGAAACCAAGGTGGCTGTCAGGACACAGTTACAAAGCAAAAGTAAAGATAAGGCTTAAATTTACGACTTTCGACAAATACGGCATTCAACAGAATTCCCTTTCGTTTCCCCCTCTTTCCCATTCCGATTCACTTTCTCCAACCAAATGCCTCCTTATAGATTACAAATTAACATTCAATACATTATTTCAACTTCTCCCTCAAATAAACGGCAGTCCATCTTTATAGGACTAATAACCAAACTTAAATCAAATTTTGAAATGAAAAAAGTACCAAGACCTTGAATTAAGAAGTGTAAAAACTTATTTTCTCACCTCCTGTTTCTTATGGTTGAATATGAGAACATCTCAAGAGGGGACAGCATCAGATTTCTGACTGCGTGAAAACTTTCAAGGCCAATCCACCGTGATAGTCGTCAATATGAAAAACTCTGCCAAGCCATTTAGACCAGCATCCAACCTAGTTACACAGACAGAATATCTCTGTTATTTCATTACAAGGCAAACGTTGGATCAAATGGACACACAATATAAGATATGTGTGAATTACCAACAGCATCTCTTAACCGAGCAGCAGCACCAAGATAGTGATCGGGTCAGACATTATCTCCATTGCGACAATTAGTCTGCTTCAGACCGCTTCATCACTTGATCTCCGTGATAGGCAAAGGAAAGCTACGAAACATGTTTAAGAATAAGAAACCAAAGTGGCTGTCAGGACACAGTTACAAAACAAGACTAAAGATAATAATTCTTAAACTTACGACTTTGGACAGATTCAGCATTCCAACAGAATTAGTCGATAATAATGGATTATGAGGGTTGAGTAAATGTTAAAGGCATTCCTATTTCAATCATTCCCTTTACCCCTCTGATTACCCCAAATCCCTCTAACTCCTTACCCCTCACCCCTCTAAGGAATGGAAATTGATTACCCCTCTAACCCACCCACCGGCCACCATCACAGACCACCTCCCAGTCAACGACCACGACCAATTAACTACGACCACGACCACCACCACCAAGAGTGCCTCTCGGACACCGCCCACAGATTCCCCTTCACATTCCCGTCGGCCACAACCACCAGGAACCGCCACTACCATTGTTGCCGGACACAACCACCTGCAACCGGCCTGACTGACCTCCCTGCCATGTTTCACGCACAACTCCATTGCCCATTCCCCTATCTCGAAAATCGGAACCTCCATCCCACCATAATAACCACCACCCTAACCCATAAACAACCTCTCCCCACCATCAAAATCTCCTCTGGTGATTTAAAATGGAGAAAATGGTGAACGGAGGAGCAGCGTGGCAACCACGTTGGACGCCGGCGACAAGGGCAGTGTTGTGAGCTTCTTCGGCCGTCAATGGTGGGGGTGGGTGGTGGTCTTGTGGCCGTTTGTGATGGTTGGTGTTAATAGGGGAGGAAATGGATGGTGGCTGTCTTGTTGGATAACTTGGATTGTCTTATTCCTTTGATTAACCAAACAAGAAGTTAAACTTCGGGTAATCCCATTCCTTACCCCGTCTTTCCCTTTTCCCTTTGTTGAACCAAAGCCCCCTTAGATTCTTTTCTAGACACAACAAAAATAAATAGGTTTAGGAAATGTTTTATTAGCGTAGTTAGAGGTGGTATAAAATAACAATGTAAAATAAAACAAAAATTATACCACCACTAACTCTTGAATCTGAGTTCGATGAATAAATCCAATAACTACCCTTTATATTGCCACTCTAGCGAAAATTCATGTGGAAGGATGACAGTACTGAAAGGCCCGCTTAATCATCCTTGATTGGTGAATGGCCTGGCGATTCTAAAAATCGTAAATGATGAATCAAGAGTTCACAAGGTACATGACCCAAATAGCAAAAATGATTGTGAGGCAGTCAAAATACTAATTTTGAACTTCTGACTGAAGTTCTTGCATCTACTTTGAAGTATAGTTCTAGTAAGTTCAAACCTAGCAAATACAACGATCAAAATTATTTTATCCTTACTAAATCACAAACTTTACAGCATCGTTTATCACATCTAAACCAACACCAACCAACAACAAAAAAATTGGGACCGGCTAACATGAATAATCAATCAATCAGAGACAGGCGCAAATCATACCTTTATAACCACATAAGTACTCAAGTAAGAACACAGGAAACCTCTAGTTCCACAAAGGGAAATGCCTGAAATAAATAAACAAGAAAATAAAACAATGGATCAGTTGAAATCAAAAACCATCGAACATTGACAAGATACAATGTCGGAGAGAATTTATATATTTGCGGGGGTTACATTTACTTCTTACAAAGCAAGTTTTTAAGTTTGTGTCTGAATTTAACTGCTTCCACGATTTGTTTGACCTAACTCATTGAGTTAGGTTTTACTTTTCTGTCACTGAATTGGATTTCCACACAAAAGATGTCTTCAGGTAGGGTGGGGCGGCAATATAACGGCAGAGGGGCGGGAAGACGGTGGCTGCAACAATTTTGGAGTGGATAGTGATTGTTTATGGTGGTGGGTGTTAGTGGTAGGATAGTGAGTGGGTGGGTCACTACTCCCCTTTCTGATTCCTTTTCCCTTTCTGATTCCCTTTCCCATTCCCTCTCTAACTAAACGCCCCCTTAAAGATTACAAATTAACATTCAACACATTATTTCCATTACTCTCTCAAACAAACGGCAGTCCACCTTTATAGGACTAATAACCAAACTTAAAAAAAATTCAAATGAAAAAAAGGTGGACCAAGACCTGGAGTTAAGGATTACTCGAACACCGTGAGTTAAATTTCAAATCAATATAGACTATTTTCAGGGTAAGGGTTAGAAGCAGGGCTTTTCAAGAAAAAAATAAATCTGAAGGCAGAAATCATAATCAAGTATTTATGATAAACAAATTTCACGAAAGGGCCAAAAAGTGTAGTGTAAAAAGTATTTTCTCACCTTCTTTTTCTTATGGTTGAATTTGAGATCATTTCAAGAGGAGACATCATGAGATTTCTCACGGCATGAAAACTTTCAAGGCTGATCCACCGTCATAGTCGTCAATATGAAAAATTCTGCCAAGCCATTTGGACCAGCGTCCAACCTAGTTACAATGACAGAATATCTCTGTTATTTCATTACAATGCAGACGTTGGATCAAATGGACATACAATATAAGATTGTGTAAATTACCAACAGCATCTCTTAACTGAGCATCCGCGCCAAGATAGCGATCGAGTCAGACATTATCTCCATTGCGACACCTAGACTGCTTCAGACCGCTTTATACCTTGATCTCCGTGATAGGTAAAGGGAAGCTATGAAACATGTTTAAGAATAAGAAACCAAAGTGGCTGTCAGAACACAGTTACAAAACAAGACTACAGATAATAATGTTTAATTTTCTGACTTTCGATAAATTCAGCATTCAACAGAACTCGTCGAAATTAATGGATGAGGGTTAAGTAAAAGTTAAAGGCATTCATTTAATCGACAAACCGTTTAATACTCCGTATTATAGAAGAATAATGATCATTTTTAAAATTTTGGGTGATCCTTTTCTAGACTGAACAAAAAGAATTAGCTTTCAAAGTTTTACATCTAACAAAAGATGTAAACTTTTACAGCTTACTTCACACATCATACAAATTGAGACTTTGCCAGCAAAAAAATCACTCAAAAACGTCTACTTCATTGTGAAAAAAAACCACGGGAAACCTGTAAATCAGCGTTGAAATGAAACAAAGCCAATTAACAGTAGATCCGAACAAGTCAACATCAGTTTTATCAAGAAATTGGTAAGAAAAAGGTATGAATTCAATAAAAATTTGAATATCCACTCTGCTCTATTACAAATCATCCAACACCAAAAAAAAAACTTTCAAAATCAGATATAGAACCAAACTTTCTCAAGCAAAACAAAAAGTTAATTAAGAATAACATGATTTAAACGTCGATTAATCAAAATTATGACGAAAACTACAAAACCAATCATAACTTTGAGCCTAAAATACATCCTATTAGATGAAAGATGTAAACTTTTCCCTCCATGATAGTACAAATTAAGATTTTGCAACAAAAAATCACTCAAAATCGTCGAATTTGTTATTAAAAAAAACAGAAATCGTGTAAATTCACCATTGATATGAAACAAGAGCCAATCATCAGTGGATCTAAACAAATTTAACATTAATAACAAATCATCCAACACCAAAAAACGCTCGACTTTCGAAATCATAAAAAAGAACCCAACTTTCTTAAACAAAATAAAAATTAATTAAGATTTAAAAGCAGATTAATTGAAATGAAAACAAAAACAAGTTAGCCAATCATAGATTTGGGTCTAAAAGGCTAAAACACATCTAATCGGATAAAAGATGTAAACTTTATTCATCCGTTTTTCATCCACGATGAAAGATGAAAACTTTTTACTTCATCCATTCCGAAGATGTGAACTTTTTCAAACGTGATACAATGAGATTTGACAGCATAAAATAACTCAAAATCATTTAAGTTATCAAAAAAACCCGGAAATCGTGTAGACAACCGCAACCGCAACCGCAACCACAACCACAACCACAACCACAACCACAACCACAACCACAACCACAACCACAACCACAACCACAACCACAACCACAACCACAACCACCTAAAAATCATATCTTTACAACCCCAATAATCAACAGATCAATAAAAATTAATTAAGAATTGACATGATTTAAACACAGTAATTAAAATTAAACAAAAACAAGAGAACCCATTTGGGGATAAAAAATACATCTTATCAGATGAAAGGTTTAATTTTTTTCATCCATCATTCCACTTCCACAACCACAACCACAACCACAACCACAACCACAACCACAACCACAACCACAACCACAACCACAACCACAACCACAACCACAACCACAACCACCACAACCACCACAACCTAAAAATCATATCTTTGCAACCCCAATAATCAACAGATCAATAAAAATTAATTAAGAATTGACATGATTTAAACACATCAATTAAAATTAGACAAAAACAAGAGAACTCATCATAGATTTGTGGATAAAAATACATCTTATCAGATGAAAGATTCAATTTTTTTCATCCATCATTTAAGATTCAAACTTTTGTTCATCCATCATCATCAACAACAACAACAATCAGATACAAAATAATTTGGGATCAAAAAAGGCAAATCTGGGATTATAAATCATACTTATGACACCCATAATCAATTAAATTAAAAATAAAATAAAAATAAAATACATCAAATGAAATCAAAAATTCCTTGAACATTGACAAAATATCATCTCAACTATAAAATTAAAAATAAATAAAATAACAAAAATGGTGAGAAGCAGATAAGAAGATGAATACCTGAAGGTGAGGAGAGGGAGGGAGAGAGAGAGAGAGAGAGAGAGAGAGAGAGATTGGGGATTTTTTTTTTTTTCTTTTTTTTTTTTTGGGTTCATCCGACAAGTTCTAGGTTTGTGTTCAGTTTAAGTTTAACCTGTTCCCTGTTTTGTTTGACCTACGCCACCTATTTTTTTTTATTTTTTTTTTTTAGTCTATTGTCAGTGTCATTATTTTCGGTTTACGTCATCTAATTAAGTAGTTTTAAACCCGTGCAAATTGCACGGATATGCCATTTTGAATTTTGTTATTATAAAATAGTATATATGATAAATTTTTATTATACGTTAAATAATTATCTCCTTTTAAACTTAATTGTCTTTAAAAATAAAGCTTTAAAATAAAGAATAAAACTTTATACTCTCACTTAAACAATTTTAAATTACAAATGTAATAATTGAGTTATAAAGTCGTATTTAAATTTCTAGATTTATAACGTAATGATGCATTACGGTCAATTGGACTTGTACTTGTCGTACGATATATTCTTTTGTTAACTGCTTTATCTAGCTACTTGGACGACCTTAAAAAAAAGACTTACAAATCAAACAAAATTATTCGAATAGAAAATAACAGAAAATTAAGAAATTCGATTGGGTCTAAATAATTACAAACTCTAGCGCGGTTAAAATATGAATTTTGACCCTTGTGTGTTTACAACGGAATTTTTCACCTGTATTTCATTTAATGCCAATAGTTAATCTTTTAACTTAAAGTAACTAAGTTATTCCTATGAAAATTCACATATTTTAAATATAAGAGTTACTCCTGTTAAAAATTCACTAATTTAGCCTATAAGTTTTTATTTGTAAAATGGTTGGAAGTAAATGTACTATTACTATCACTTAATCAAATCACCACTGCTAAATTTTCTTTGTACTTTTAATGTTTGGTGGAAATTACAATTGGGCATTAAATTAAGATGTGTTTTTTTTTGTATTGCATAGGATTATTGTACTCCGTATTTAACTTTGATTGTTATTAATCTATTAAACTATATATAATTATGAAATTTATTGAAATGTAGATATACATACTAATATACTATATTAACTCCATTAATCATGTTACTCCGTATAAAACCGCAATTAATTTTCAGATATATGATTATCCATAAAGTTACTCGGTTTATTATTAAGTATTTCTTAACAATTATTCTGAACATAGCTTGTCCGCTAACATCATGCTATTTTCCATGAAAATAAATCCCAAAAATGAAAAAGTTGACTTTTCTACTCTCCTACTTTCATGCTTTGCTCGCCACATAGGATGTGTGGTTGTTCTTTTAATAAAGATGATATTTTTTGTGTAAACATGGGTGTCCACCGTTGACAAAGAGGTAAACAGTTGATCAAATAATTTGCTCCATTCTTATGGATAGTGATCGAACCGCTGACTTATGCCACCTAATTAATTAGAGATGGCTTTAATCGTGTTTGATTCAATGGATTGTTGGGTAAAGTTGACAATAGTACCATATATGATCGTCTTATTTTAAAAACAGAAATTCTCATTTGTGATGGACATATCTGTCACAAGTTTGCGACGGTCAAATATTTTTCTATGTGGGTAGATAAGACAAAATAGATTGCTACTCTCTAATCATTCTGAATACTTTTAGTGTATGTTTAACCTGACTTTTAAAAGTGTTTTTGGAGTTAAAAACAATTTTTGGGCAAACACATCATTATTTAAAAAACTAAACAAAATTTTTCAAAAGCCAAAAAAACCATCTTTTTGCTCATAGAAAACATTTTTAGAAAATAAAGCTTGAAAAAACAAAACTCATTTTCAATAAGTTAGGCCAAACATGCTCTTAATATGTTTAACATAAGTAATCTAATAATAGTTAACTTAAAAAGTTTGTTAACATTTTTGAACTAAACTTATAAGATCTACACTTTTTTGAACTGAACATGACCTACCGATATGCGGTTCAAGCCTTTTTGTTAGTCCAGTTCCAGTTCAAACCGCTTCTGGTATGGAGTTAGACCGTTGCACGGCCCTAATTAAAATAGAGAATGCTTACATAAGCGAATTGTGCTAGAGGTTGGTTAGCAAACTATGTGATTTTGACCTCTCTCGAAGTCAATACAATAGATGTTCAACCGATCTATCATCGTGAAGACATTTTAGGAGTTAATACTTCGCACTTTATTGTTCGTTAATTTAAGTTAAATCAGTGCATTGCATAGTTCTTTACTGCAATCCTATATAATTTTGCAATATTTTCTCATGAGATTGGAGGCACATTTTAAAAACAATAGCCGTAGATTGTATAGGGGTATAACTCAGATGGTAAAAGTCGAGCTCGAGCTCGAACCCGAGTTCTTGAAATCAAGACTCGGGATAGGCTTATATGATATTCTACAACCTCGAAATCGAGCTCGAGCTTTGTTCGACGGTAAATTTGGTAAATAAAATTTATAAAGTTATTGGAAAGACTAACCCGTCTCCTAATTTAAATTGGATACATCATACATGTTAGATAACCCATCTCCTAATTTCACATGTTACTTTTTCAACGAATAATTTCCTTATTACCGATACAATATATTTTTGTTCTTAATTTTGGACACATGCATGTTAGATAAAACGGTCTCCTAATTTCACATATTTTTTGGACGAACAATTTCCTTATTACTAATCGAATATATATACCTTTGTTCTTAATTATGGAAAGATTAACCCGTCTCCTAATTTAATTTGGATACCGCTCAACACCGAATTCCTAATCCCAGATGATTACCATAAAAAAAAAGCCCTAATACAATAAAGCTTAGGCAAATTATTAAATTCCATAACTCACTATATATATATATATATATACATACGTAGTACGTCCGTATATACACATCTTTATTATTATTGAGTTGCTGATGGAAGATCATAGACAAAGCATACCATCCCTAGACGAAGCACCATGGTTGATTCTTACAGACGGGTCGGAACTCGAAAATCAAATTACATTCTGTTCCATGAATAATAAATCATACACTAAAACAATTGATGAATTACACGGTAAGTATATTCTAGCTTGCAATCAAGGTTGGGTATTCCTACAAGACCGAGTTAACCGGTCAAGGTACTCTCTTTGGAATCCGATCACCCGACAATGCTTAAATCTCCCCGAATTATTAGACTCACCCGAGGAAGAACAACAACAGCGGCCCATCTGCATGTTGACGTCACCACCTGACGGTAATAATAATAATAATGCTCCGTGTGTGGTTTTGTTGATTTTTAAAGGTATAGTATTTTCATGTAGGCTTCCAATGAGGGACGACGATTGTAATAAGTGGGTCAAACAAAGTCTTGAGCATAATGGTCGAAGTGTGCATGTTCTCGTAGCGGCTGCTCTCAACGGGGACATATACGTACGTGCTTTAGTAAAAAACAATGATAACAGAGGTTTCTCAAAGACCTTTGGCCGGATCAAGGTTAGTTATAGTGACAGTGACAGTGATAGTGATATTTTCGAAGCAATGGAGATACAATATGAATGTGAGAGTATCAATATCGGCATTTGCGCATGCACAAGTGATTATTTGGTTGAAGTTTGTGGTGTATTGTATAATGTACACATATTGTTCCGACAATCGTATGAGAAAGATGATTACGACATTGTAAAGGCTTTTGTTTCGAGATTGGATTTGCCCCAAATGAAATGGATTCAGGTGGAATCGCTAGGAGATCGTGCGTTTTTATTAGGTAATGGTTGTTGCACTTGGTGCTGGGCAGACACCTCTTGTCCCGGAATTGAAAAGAATTGTATTTATATGACTCAACCCTGGAGTAAAATCGTGCATCAATACCGCCTACAAGATGATAGTTATGTTTTCTTGAATCCCTATCTCAATATGCTCCAAATTTTCGATAATCCTATTTGGTTCATGCCCCCCCGCAATTTTACCAAGCTTAGAAAATCGGAGGATATTAAAAATATTGAGCATAATGAGGAGTCAGATGAGATGAAACTTGACGGACCAATAACGTCGTTATTTTGTCAACTTCCCACAGACATGTTGAGATTGGTAGCAACGTATTTGCATTTATTTGACTACATGAATCTTCGCACCACTTGCAAGATATTGCGCTCTACAATTCCTCGTCCCCAATGGAGATCCAATTGTTCGTATCCGTTATTCATGTCGCTTAAGAATACCAAAGCCGGCATTTGTGAAGTATGGGACCCATGTCAAAATATATGTCACACGGTTGTGACACCTCATTCACCTGATATGCTATCGACAATCGAGTTTTGTAAGGATGGTTGGTTGCTTTTGCGAATCGAGGGAAACTCCTTACAATGCTTTAACCCTTTTAAAGGGAAGAGCTACAAATATCCTTCTTATGACGAGATTGTCAGCCTTTCAGGTTTAGCATTTTCGACATGTCCTACTTCACCCGATTGTCTGACCGTTGGAGTTGAAAGTTACGACAATAATTGGGTAAAAATCCACTACTTTCAAGCCGAGGATGACGAATGGGAGTACGATGATATTGAGTTTGACTCTGAAACGGGCATTGAATTTGCAATTAATGAAAATTCTAGTCCCAAGTACCATGATGAAGCATTTTATTTTTTAGGCGTGAATGGTAATCTCGGAGTTCTTAGAATGGTGGACGAAGAAGACGATGAATGGAGTTGGAGTTGGAAGGTTCACAAGGGTCCAATACTAGACGACATATTACTACATTCCTGCCAATTAGTTGAGCTTGATAACCAACTTATATCGGTTTTCATTGAAGAAGAGGGACAGATACGAGTGTTCAAGTTTGATACTTTAGTTCATGAATGGGTTGGAATAAAAGACTTAGGGGATTATATGCTATTTGTAAGTCCGGCATCATCGTTTTCGATATCAACGAAAGATAATAACACGAAGAATAGAATTTATCTACCAAAACGCATTGGTAATGAAATGGTCTTCTATTCACTCACTACCGGCATGTATCAGACATCTAGCAACCAACATTCCAGTCGGGATTTCTATGGCACGAGGTCACAATCATTTTCTTGTTGGCTATAATTTCTTTTTTCTATGTATATAAGTTCTACAATTGTGAAATTATTAATTAAATTACTACTTTTTTTTTTTTTTTCTAGGTAAACTATTTTTTTTTGCATGTCAAAGACAACGCATTATATATTTTTAACTACATATATCGTAGGTTACTACTTACTAAGTTCTTGCATTAGTAATACTAGTGTTCAAGTCCGAGCGTTGCCCCACACATATCTTAAAAGTAACGATAAAGTATTTATCATGATAATAGTTTATCTAAATGCAAACCCTTTAGAATCACCATATTTGAGTTGACACGTTTACACCCGTCACGCCAGTTTTTGTGATGTGTTTTATCGAGTGACTATTTTCTTCTAGTGGTAGAGCCAGAATTTGAGTTTAGGGGGCGAAATTTTTTAAAGAGGGAGCTGATAAGTAATGAGTAATATAAGGTACACTAAAAAAAAGTTCAAAAAATTTAACTAAAAAGTTCGAAAATCTTAACCGTCAGAGGAACGAGGATCCCTCCTAACCCTCCCAGCTCCACCACTGTGTTCATATACTTTTATTTCCGCGAAGAGAAACCGGAAGATGATCTAAGGCGGGAAAAAGGCAAGCTATACAAAAACTTGACGTAAAAACAATTTTGTCTCAACTTGTGAGAAGTTGAGATGTCATTATCTATAAATCCATAATGTTGCAGTCTGTTATTGTAACTAATGCATATGAGTAAAATAAATACACCTACTCTCGAAATAAGATAAGATGCCCTTGACCCACGAGTGATAACGAGATGAACTGAGTTGAGCATGAGCTTGACCTTGCTCAACGCGTGCTCACAAAGTAAAACTTGAGTTACATTACTAGTTCGCAACTCTACAACTCGGACCCATATATAACCCCCAACTTCTAACGTGTGCCTCGCCATAATTTGATAATAAATACTCTTTCCATTTCAATAGATTTTTTACACTTTATTCATTTGTGAGGAGTATTTTAATAAAACGTGGAGAATTTGTTGAGACACGGAGAGTATCTTATTGAAAAGTCCTGCAATAAAGTTCCATAAAATTATTGGAAAGATTAACCCCGTCTCCTAATTTAAATTGGATACATCTCCTAATTTCACATGTTATTTTCCGACCAATATTTTTCTTAATTACCGATCGAATATATTCTTGTTCTTAAGTAGCACACATGCATGTTAAGATAAGTTATTGTCTCCTAATTTCACCTGTTATTTCATTCACGAACAATTTCCTTATTATCTAACGAATATCTTCTTAAAGATTAACCTGTCTCCTAATTTAATTTGGATACCGCCCACCATCGAATTCCTAATCCCAGATGATTACCATAAAAAAAAGGTCCTAATACAATAAAGCTTAGGCAAATTAAATTGGTGTTGGTGTGACTAAAAAAGTTGATTTAATATAAGTTGCCACTTACCTCAAAAAAACAAAAAAAAAAATTAAATTAAATTCCACATGACTCACTATATATACATACTTAGGAGTCGTTTGGTTCGCTAAGATTAAATTCATATGAACTTGAAAATCACATGAATTGTGTAAATGTTGTTTGGTTGAATGTGAGAACTTCAATTCATGTGGGAACTCTCACCTACCTAGGGGGGCTAAGTAAGTGACTTCCTACATTATGTAGAAATTGGAGTTCCATAGGAAGTTCTACTTCCCATGAATTGGGCAACCAAACAAGATTCCATTTAACCATTTCCCATGATTTTTCAATTCCCATGATTCTAAAAGGCAACCAAACAACTCATTAGTACCTTCTTGTATACACATTTTTATTACTTAGTTGCTGATGGAAGAGCATAGACAAAGCATGGCAGAAGATGATATGTGTAATCTACCATCCCTAGATGAAGCACCATGGTTGATTCTTAAGACGAGTCGGAACTCGAAAATAAAATTACATTCTGTTTGATGAATAATAAATCTTACACTAAGACAATTGTTGAATTAAATGGTAAGTTTATTCTAGCTTGCAATCAAGGTTGGGTAATCCTACAAGAAAGAGTTAACGGGTCAAGGTACTCTCTTTAGAATCCGATCACCAGACAATGCTTAAATCTCCCCAAGTTATTAGGACTCACTCGTCGAACAGCGGCCCATCTGCAGCTTTAAAAAAGACTGACCCAGCTTTTAGAGAAAAACCCTATTGTTATTTTTATTTTCATCAAGACTATGTTTAACTAATCTTTCATCTTGGATGGCCGGATGCAAGCGATTGAAGCACTCTAAATTCGGTTATGAGTTTGAATGTTTAATTTCTCTTCTTGATTATTGTGAATTGCTTAGCTCTTAATTAATGAATGTTGATTTATAATTGCTAGGTGCGCAACTATTAACCAATTTCTTCATTCTATTGTTAATATTGTTAATTGTATAGGATTTATTGATTAACTTTACGCTATTAAAAACTAGGAATTAATATTGAACGGGATATGCTGATATTAGTACTTAGAAGCAATTCACTTAAATATCTAAAGTGCAACTGGATTGTATGCGCTTTTTATTCTCTATCGAATTCTCTATTTTATATTGTTGCTGTTGAATTAAATCTTGAACTGGACTGTTAAGGTTGTTTAACAGTTAGTGTTGATTAAGAACGGGATTTTTTAATTGACTATTCGTAAGGAGAATTGGAATTTTACATTCACGATAGAGTGATCAGGATTAGTAATTGAAACCTCTTACAATGATCAATTGCTAATGAGTGTGGATATATGCTTGGGTATAAGATCTTTTAAACCATTTGAATTCATCTATTTCATTATTAGCTTAGTCTTACTTTATTAGACTAATTAAACCGACAAAACTCCCTTTGGACACTTTAATTTACATAGTCCTTCCTTATGGGTTTGACCCTTACTTTCGTTATATTACTGTTTTAGTAGTTTACTAAGAGATTATAAATTTACATTTGATAGGCATACGACTTTCAGTCCGTCAAATTTGGTGCCGTTGCCGGGGAAGGCAATAGTTTAATTTTTTTGTGTTAATGTAGAGTCTTTATTCTTGCTTAGTTTATTTTATGCAAAATACTCGTTCTTCTAACTTGAATCTCGAGCTAATAGATTTAGAGATTGAGAATACTCTTTTCAGGTTGAGAAAGAACAAGAAAGATGCAATTATAGCTGTTTCTGAAGGTTACGAGTCTGAGGATTTGCAATCTGAGTCGGATAATTCTGAAATATCTGAAGCCACTGATAATTCTTTCATCATGGTAAACAATACGATTAAAGCACTTACTACTCATGATCTTACACAACAATCGTTATTTGTGTATCACTTTTCCTGCGTTAGCTGAGAACGCAACTTTTGAGCTAAAGTCAAGGCTAATTAATCATTTGTCATCTTTCCATGGTCTAAGCAATGAAGATCCAAATAAACACTTGTCGGATTTCCATATTGTTTGCTCTAGTACGAAACCGGCTACAGTGACCGATGAGCAGTTAAAACTGAGAGCTTTCCCGTTTTCCCTAAAAGATGTTGAGAGGGATTGACTCTATTATTTACCACCAGGAAGCATTGATACATGGGTCAAAATGAAGAAAGCCTTTCTAGAAAAGTATTTTCCTGCATCCCGAACATCTCAGTTGAAGAAAGAGATCAGTAATGCAGAGCAAAAGGATGGGGAGATAATGTATGAATATTGGGAGAGGTTTAAGAAATTATGTGCTACTTACCCTTATCATGGGTACACGCTGAAGACCTTGTTATGTATTTTTGTGGTGGTCTGAGTGTGGAAGATGCTCATACTGTACATGCGGCATGTGGAGGAGGTATTATAAATAAAAGCCCGGATGAGGCTTGGATGATCATTGGTGAGTTAGCTGAGAGCTCACGGGATTTTGCTAGAAAATATACAAAGCGGGGAGTAAATTCAGTGGGTTCTTCATCTTCTTCCCATCTTGAAGAAAAAGTTGACACCTTGACAACTCTTTTCAAGGAGATGATGACGGGACAAAAAATGGCGATGGTATGTGGAATTTGTTCCACCAGAGACATCCTAGTGAGCATTGTCCACTTATGCAAGAAGATTCTCAAGAAGAGGTGAAAGAAGTATGGGAGAGCTCACCTCAAAAGAGGTGAGATTCTTACTCTAACACGTACAATGAAGGGTGGAAGGCTTATCCAAATTTTCAGTGGGGAAATCATCAAAACATTCAGCAATTTGGACAAGGTGCCCAATCAGGTCAACCTAAGGTCCAATTTATACCTCGACCACCGGATCAACATGTGGCTCCTACACATACAAGCACCTCCTTATAGCGGTCAAATGTCCACTGAGGATATGATCCAGACCTTGGTTACTAGTCAAACTACTCTTCAAGCAACAGATGTTCAAAACCAACAAGAAACCAAAGCTAGCATTCAAAACCCTCAATGACTGATCAATGAAAACACTCGTACCAACCCACCACCATTATAGTCAAATCCCCTACCACCACCACTATTTCCAGTGAGTATTTCGATAGAGATCATACCCATGGTTGTCGTTTTTGATAATCTCTAGATTCAGGCTTTGTTAAGTAGGGCGGTTTGAGGTGAGAGTTATATTTGAACAAATCAGAGATCGGGCATGAGGACAAAGCATAAAGGAGCACATGGCGGTGTTTGCTGGCTGGTGAGAACGGTAGAGACAGTGGGCAACAGTAGAGACGACGAGGCCTGAGGATGGTGGAGGCAGGGGTAAATGTCAGGTGGGATGGGGGTGGTAGTAAGGTTAGAGTCTTAGGGGTGGGGGTGGTAGTAAGGTTAGAGTCTTAGGGGTGGGGCCAACAATCTACTTACTAAACGTGGAGTATTAAAACGGTTGGTCTGGTTTCATTTTTATGCATTACTATCCTGGACATTTCGTTTTAGCTTGTTTTCCGTCGACGGTGATAGAATAACGAAATGTCTTATTCTAAGTTAGTTTGTGTTGTATCCTACCAAAGATTTGTTGTTGGTTAATGGTGTAGTAGGTTTATCAGTGAAATACTTTGAATATCTTGCTTTTAGCTTACTTGTCTCTAGAAGAACTCATAAAGTCTGACAGTCTGTCAAGGCCTTTGGCTGCCAGAGGCTTGATAGGAAAGTTTGTGGTGCTTGTGTAAAGGTATTTAACATCTCACTCTATGGGGTCGCCTGGATTGGGTGTAATGGGCCTGAAAAATTAGAGGGTAATTGTTATGGGTCTTTTAAAGAGGTTTGGTACAAAAGAACTTATTCAGGCCCAATACTTATTCCTCCCTAGAAGCAGTAATAGATTACTCTCCTCCCCCCTCCGTAAAAGTTACAGGAGGAATAAAATTTGGGGATCTCGTTCTCTGTCATCAATCTTTTTGCTGGAAAATCAAAGATTTGTGATCATCCTTGCTTCAAATTTGATCCATCGGGTATATCTTTTGATTTAGATAAGATTATTGCATCAATTTTGATCGATCGTTTGAGATTATCTTTGCGATTTCAGTTTGCTGCTACTCACATACAATCGATTATATGTTACGACTCACGGTCTGTCCCGGATAATTATGAGTAGATATCATATGCTCTCTGAACTGAGATATGGATTAGATGTCATAAGCATACTGTGGTAACTATTTTGAGTTGTGGAACTTGTTTTTATGCTGATTTTTTTCACTGCCAGGAACACTTTACTCCACATTCTGCATCCATATGTTGGGTGACATTCTGCATCCACATTCTGATATTGGTTATTATACATTTATACGAGTATAAATATGTCCAATACCATCCGTGCTAACAGTAGAGTTGCTTGGTGCAGGCCAAAGCTTGAACACATGTTTCCTAAGCCCATACCTAGAACCCTTGGCGTCCAATTTTCACAATGAGTGTGTCATTCGCTTTTGATGAATGGTGTTTCTGATATATGAACTGAATGTCCTGAATATTATTGGATTCAAATTGCTGCAACCTGTTTATATTTTGCTATTGATGTTCGTGTCGAATATAACATCTATACATTCAAATTAGATTACTGAAATAAAATGGAGTGTCAACTAACCGGATAAATTGTGATATGTTTTCATTCTTTTGTGTTTAATAGAGTCACAAAGAAGCCAAAGGCCTATTTCGGAAACCATTTCCATTGTTCGATGCAATGGAGGAAATCTATGCTAAAGACAGGGCAACAGGTGCTAAGGGTAATACACCTCTTGATAGAGATGATCAAGATGAAATTAATGAGACAAGTGAAAATGCACAACAAGAGGTTCAAAGTGGCGAACTCACTGAAGGATCAGAAACTAGTAAAAGACGTGGAGATGAAAGTGTGAAGCGACCAAGTAAGAAAAAGGTTGCGTAAAAATAAGGAGATCTTGAATGTTCAAAAGAGTTTCGAAAATCTAATGGGGACCATGCTTGAAAATAGTAATGCTCAAATTACTCAACTCACTAATATATTAGAAGCACCGAAGAATTACAAGGTTGGTTTGCGTGAAGAACTAGGCAATGTTCAAGGTATTTCGAGGGTCAATATCCTTACTTTGCTCCCGATTATGACCGAGAGCGATGTTGCAGTTTTTCGTTATTTGGAAGACGAGGACGAGAAGTATGATTTTTTAGGAATGGTCTTGAGTAGGCCTTAGCTTGTTCGATGAAGATTATGAGCATTTATAGCTATATTTTCCGACATACAATTTAATTCTTGTTCTTATTTTTGTTTTTTAAATTAGGCCTTTTTGCAATGTAATAAACTAGAAGATTTGATAATGTTGGACCAATGGTATAATTAAAAGCAAGTTTGTATGGTCAGTGATTTGGTGTACTGTTTTATTTTTTTTGTACTGATCAGGTCCTTTTCTAATGCAACTAAAAATTTTACCCCCATACCAAACTTGGGGAAATATTAATGCAGTAATAATTTCCTAGAAATGCCAAACCTTAGGACATGGAAAAATCTCTCCTAGAATCAATTTGGTGGGTAATCATTTCCCCATACAAATTTCCCCCTTATTCATTAATGCTATACCAGGCGACCCCTATGAATTATTGAATAGAGGAAAATTTACTTCATAGTTCTATTCTTACGGTAAATAACTATGTGACTCGGATTGACATAGACCGTCTCTCATCTTGTTTGATTCAATTATTATGGGTTGAATAACTTATTCACTAACAATTCTTAAATGTAAAAATATATCCAATTTGTTCTTATTATTTCACTGTAACACTATAATTTACATTGATAATTCTTTTTCATAATGTGCAAGAAAGTCATTAAGAATACTTTAAGACTAAGTGATGACTTGACTTCGTGTTGAGATGAGATAACTTTGTGTTGAGATGAGAACAGTTAGATTTATAGATTTGCAGACTCGCCAGATGTAGTTATGTAGACTTGATGTTATTATGTTTGCTATTATGGCTGTTAATTAGACCTTTTTAGATCTATTACTACCACCACTATTACCAATTATTACCAGCAGTTGACTATTTCGCTAGAGATCACACCCATGATTGTCGTTTTTGATAACCTCTAGATCCAAGCTTTGTTAAGTAGGGTTTGAGTCGAGAGTTATGATTGAACAATGAAGAGATTTAGGATGAAAGAGATCGAGCATGAGGACAAAGCAGAAAGGAGTACATGGTGGTCTTTGCTGAAAAAGTTTTTTTTAGGTTGAATTAATTACGTAGATAAAAAAAATGAAAAAACAATAATCGTGACAAAACACTAATAAACATAACAATATTCGTGGCAAAATACTATTAATATGTGGCAAATGTTTAGTAAATTGTGGAAAATATACTTTGACGATATATTATGCCAATATAGGTATTGAGACGGTAACGGGGGAGCCGGTGGGAGACTAACTATTACAACCCGGGCATTTCATGTCGACTCATTGCGCAAAAAAATGATAAATAGATACAATTCGATATATATATATATATATATATATATATATATATATATATATATATATATATATATATATATATATATATATATATATATAGGCGAAATTAACGATTACTCCCTTTTATATACAACTTTTTCAATTTTACTCCCTTATATAAATTTTTTTAAAAATTACTACCAAAACATGTTAAATTTTTTTAAATTGATACCAATCCTCTTTTCCGGTGGAAAAAGTATTTGATGGACCGATATGCCCTCATTTTAAGACAACCCTCATTTTAACCCTTAATTTTTACATAACCCTCCTTTACCTACTGTTAACCTAAAAATCTCCCCTTTTATCTCTCAAGCACAGTAAAAGTTCATCCTGTTCAATCGTTCATCGCCTTCATGTTCATCGCCCTCAAATCTTCAGGCCACCATCTCAATTCTGCCATTTGACTTATAATCTTCGTTGCTATTTTAATCAGGTTAGTTAATCATATCTATTTCGCCTATTTTTATTTAATTTTACATTGACTAGTCTTATTTTTAGGGTTTAATTTTCGGATATTAAGGTTTAGATGATGTTTTTACTTGTTTGATTAGATTGATTTTTCATTATACTGCTTATTCTTATTTGGAATCATTATTTAGGGTTAATTAAGTCACTTGGTTTGTTAATTAACTTCAATGTCTAAATAACCCAATTAGAGGCTTGTAAGGTTTGAAGATGTCAATAACAAATCTGGGTGTGAATATAGGGAATTTAATAAGAGAAGAGAGAGGAAATTGAAATGAATGAACAAAATTATGAATGAATGAGGAAGAATAAATAACTGGAAGATGCAGAGTAAATATAACATAAAAGGGTAGTTTGGTCATTAAAAACACGATTTTAGAGGAAAATTTTGAATCTGCCGGAAAAAATGAAATTACTTGCCTGAGTTCTAGGATTGGTATCAATTTAAAAAAATTTCACATGTTTTGGTAGTAATTTTAAAAAAAATTTATATAAGGGAGTAAAATTGAAAAAGTTGTATATAAAAGGGAGTAATCGTTAATTTCGCCATATATATATATATATACAAAGGCCTAAACAACACAACTCGACACATCTAACTAGGCATCAAAAACCGTGCCAATGAAGGGTCACGACTCACATAGGACTTCGTCCCTGATCTCTTCATCGTTTTGCGCACTTTTTTCAGTTTGACAAACTAAACATTAATGGTTTGATTGACCAAATCAAAGGTTTTGAAAATCATTTGAAAATAAATAAACAAAGAGACAAAACTTGACCCATATTTAAATTAGATTGACTCGAAAATAAATTAAATCATTACCATGTTAGAATTCATTTAAACAAACAAACAATATAATACAATTCATACATTATCATAATCAAACAACATATGAACAATCATATTATACAAATTCTAGACTAATACTTGTCTGAAAAACGTGACAAACATGGGAGGATTAACAATTGAATTAAACATGTGATATTCAATAAATTATTTCATAATTTAGGTTAAACCAAAACGAACATGATTAAAACAATACTCAATCAAAACATGTGAACAATTCACGCGAAAATTAAACAAAATTAATTTCATCAATATGTCTAAATTTTGAAATTTTCGTGCTAATCTAAAAAAAACATATCAATACATCCCAATTATTTCATACTTGCAACCAAAACATGATTGTCACGATAAAAATGTGAATTAACTAAAACAAACATGCTAATATAAACATAAACATGCTAATTTAAACATAAACATGCTAATAACTCGAAAATTCATTCTTTGACAATTCAATTTGGACCTATTTCATAGATCTAAACATTCATTGTCACAAATCAGTTCATACTCATAATTAATCAAAACTAAAATGATAAAACATGCATAATCGATTAATTAACATGCGAGACAAAGAAACAACATAGATGTTAGTCAAATATTCTCTGAATATTTGATATTGTATTTTCTGTAAATAATATCATGTTAATATTGTATCCTTAGTTAGCTAAAATTCAGAGAATATTTGATAAACAATAGATTTATTCTAAATTCTAACATAATACAAGTCATCAAAAACAAGCGATCATCCATCGACCTCATCATCATCATACGGCCCAATCTTCATCATCATACAATATTATGAACAATACGATAATATGGGCAAAAGCGATAAAAAAGAAAAATTGGGATTATTGCACCACTCAACTTCAAGTAAATCACGACACTGTTTGGAATCATTGGATGCAGGCCTTGCTGGAGGGTGCGTCGTCGACGGTTTTCAATTTGTAACAAAAAGATTAGTTCTTTAATTAAAACAATCAATATTTTTCAAAAACAAAACGTCTTGTTTGTGACAGACACTATCCTTTGAGGAAATGGTAGTGAACCTCCATTGAAAGGTATTCAGAATATCTGAACCATTGAAAGGTAATGGACCTCCATTTCTCTCCATTTCTTTTGAGGAAATGAAGTTCTTTTGAGGAAATGAAGAGGATCCTTACTCCAAATAATTTGTGTTAAAATTGTTTAACTCGAAATTTGAATTAACCCGAATTCTCCGAATTTTGACTATGGGAACTCGAAACAGACATTTTCATGTATATGCTGACTTGATAATAATACACTACAGATATAGCAAACCCAAAATAACCCACTGTAAACCAAAGGATAGAGGTCGTCTGGGATTTCGAGATTTCAATGAATTTAATCGGGCCTTACTAGGAAAGCAAGGGTGGCGACTTATGACCGATGGTGATGCTCTGTTGACGCAAATTTTGGAAGAAAAGTATTTTCCGAACAAGGAGATTATGAAATTTGATTAGGGTCTAGTCCAAGCTATACGTGGTGGAGTATATGGGAGGCCCGGGATGTCATTAAACTGGGAGCAAGGAGGCGTATTGGAGATGGTAAGACGACGATAGTTTGGATTGACCCGTGGTTTCCAGGGTCGCATTCCAAGTGTGCACTTTCACCAAGGGGAAATGCAGAGTTAGACATGAAGGTGGCTGACCTTATGTTACCAGGTGAGATGAGTTAGAACCGTGAGGAAATTCATAGACTATTTCTATCCTTCGAGGCTGACCGCGTGATGAACATACGACTTAGTGATAATAGACCATCGGACGAGTGGTGTTGGGATTTGACGAACGAAGGTAATTACACTGTCAGGACGGCATATTGGGCGCTTGCACGGGATGGAGATGGGATAGTGGAGCAGTCGGATTTCTCTCGCGAAAAATGGCTCTGGAATAAGTTATGGAAGATGCCCCTTCTCCCCCGCATTAAAGTTTTCTTCTGGCAACTATGTAATAATGCTATAGATAGCTACAAAATAAAACTTATCACGTAGGATTAGTGGAGATAACGAAGGAAGTCGGGTTTTAGCAGGCGAGGGAGTGGGGTGAGGCTGTTATGGAGGAATCAAGTGTGGAGGAACGTGTGATATTAATGACTGGGTGCTGCCGTGCTGGGCAATTTGAAAGCGAGAAATAAAATGATCTTTGAGGGTATAAGGGTGAATGTGAGAGATGTATTAAGGAGTGTAAGGGAGCTTATTGAGTAGATGAGGAGTGGGGACTCGAGGCACGGCACAGACAGCAAAGGAGATGCGGAAGTTAATTATTTTTTACCTTATCTTTTTTATAATCATATACGAAGTATTAATTAAGCACATAATGTATTAATCGAAAAAAAATTTAACTAAAATATTAAATTTTTAATTTTCACTGTTTAAGAAATGACCGCTCTTACTAGGCCCCTAAATCTGTAAGTAGGTGGGAAAAAAAATAGAGGTGCAACTAGTAAAATGTTATAGGGTATTCGCCTCTGTATTTGGACGGTTTATTATATGGTACTCCGTATATGCATAGTATATGCATAGTATTTAGACTTTTATTACTCCGTATAATTCATTTGAACTAACAAAATATTCATTTTAATGTTGGAAATGCAGTTAGAACCAACATTACTATCACAATAATAAGGTGGCAAACATGTCGATTTTCGCAGATCGACACACATTGATCGAGTACTCTTACTGAAGAGGCTCGGTCTTATGATCGAAACGAAAATACACATTTCTTAGTATACTCTCATAATTGAGTTGTAACAACATATCTTGTAGCTTTCTTGAAAAAAATTCACATATATTTTTGTATAAGACGGTTTTATGTGTACATGTAGTGATGAAAAAATCACATATTATCCGCGTAGTGGAAAGGTTGTAAGGTTGCGTACCTGCAACACCCTGTTATGAGTCATCCCAATTTCCGAAAGCAACCATAGGGCACTCGGTAGCTGATACAACTATGTAATAATGCTATAGCTACAAAACGAAACTTATCATGGAGGATTAGTGGAGATAACGAAGGAAGTCGGGTTTGAGCAGGCGAGGGAGTGGGGTGAGGCTGTTATGGAGGAATCAAGTGTGGAGGAACGTGTGATATTAATGACTGGGTGCTGGGCAATTTGAAAGCGAGAAATAAAATGATCTTTGAGAGTATAAGGGTGAATGTGAGAGATGTATTAAGGAGTGTAAGGGAGCTTATTGAGTAGATGAGGAGTGGGGACTCGAGGCACGACACAGACAGCAAAGGAGATGCGGAAGTTAATGGGTGGAAAAGACCGAGGCAAGGGTGGAAGAAAATTAATGTTGATGTGGGAATGGTGATAGGAATAGGCATGGGGTTGTGGGGCTGTGTGTAGAGACGATGAGGGGACAGTAAGGTAGGGGGTGACAGTGCAAAGACAAGAAGTCCCGGATCCTCAAGTTCTCGAAGTGGAAGCAATTCTTTTGGGACTGATTGAAGCGAAGAGGGATGGTTTAACAAAAGTGGAAATCGAAAGTGACTGCCTGAACGTGATCGAAGATTTGAAGATGAATTGAAGAGGCCGCAGTGATATTTTCCTAGTATATGACGACATTTATGATTTACGTTCTTCTTTTGAGTATGTTAAATTTTTGTTTACTAGGCATAATTTTAATACACTGGCTCCCGAGTTAGCTCATGCGTGGCCATGACACCTAGGGAGAAGGGTCTGGGACGATGTCTTACCTCACAACATTGCTAATTGTGTGTGTAATACTACGGATTTTATAGGCTGGTACTCGACCGAGTATGGCCTACTCGGTCGAGTAGAGTGTGTCGTGTAGCCTGTTTGGCTACTGCCCTGGAACACTCGGCCGAGTATGCTGAATACTCGACCGAGTAAAGGGTACTCGGTCGAGTATACTCTATACTCGACCGAGTATCCGGCCTGACGGGTATTATTCCGCGGTTTTGATTAAAATGATTAGAGATTATATATAATCGTTCGTCAGTTTCTAAAGCCATTTCTTCCAAAACATAAACTACATTTCATTCTCCTCTAATCATCTCCATCAATTCCAAGGCCAAGGTCATTGATTGTGGGTTCTAGCATCTTATTCCGTGTCAATCGTCGTAGTAAGTGTCTTATCCTTATTGATCTATTGTCGTTCTTATAAGTTAACAAACCCTAGTTTGGGTTAATTTGGGGGTTTAGGGTTTGGTCATCATATGTGTGTTGATTGTTGATTATCATTGTTATAGGTGACGATGTGGTATTTGTTATACATATTGTATGATTGATTGCAGCATAGCGGATTGCGAAAAGGTAGGGTTTCCCTACTCAGTTTCTGTTGATTGAATTAAGATGTGATTGTTTTGTGTTTACTGTTATCTGCTGATCATCGGAGTGTTGGTGTTGTGGTGGTGGTTGTGATGTTGTGGTGTTGTGATGATTGTGGTGGAGTCACTTGCGGGAGTGGCTTCACGCCCTAGTTCGCCCTCCGTGGAACCCGTCACGGGAGGAGATGTGCACATTAAGGGACAGGGTTATCGCTCGTTGATGAGCGGGATTTAGGTGGGGATTGGCTGCGGTCCCCCACTGGCGGCGAGGATTACCTGTTGCGATGGGTAATCTGGCAGGGCTACCCACCTCGGTGTGTAGTCGGTTACTGTGTGAGATCGGGAGACCGGAGATGGAGGATGATCAGCTGATTGCTTTATGCACTTGTCTTATTTTAATTATGCAGTAACTGACCCCGTGTTGTTGTTTTGTAAAACCTGCGGTGATCCATTCGGGGATGGTGAGCAGATTATGACAGGTAATGCAGATGTTTAGCTATGGGACAGTCATGGGGAGTCATCACTTCGAGTCTAGCTTCCGCTGTTACGAGTTTAGTTGTCTTTGATTTCAGTTGTATTGGAGTCCTTACACTTTTATGTTGAGTTGGTCTGAGATAATGTAATCGTTAAACTCTTTATATTTTAATAAAGTTGTTTTGGATTGTTGCTTTTGATATACTAACCTCGAGCAACCGAGATGGTAACAGCCTTTCATGTTAGGGTAGTCTTTGGTAAGGTACCTTGGTATGAGGGGGTGTTACAGTGTGACGATTGATTTTATTAATATGATGTAAGCCCTTGTGGGTTAAAAAAAAAAAAAATTTGAATGATCTGACCCTGATA
Source organism: Silene latifolia (assembly GCF_048544455.1). Lineage (NCBI taxonomy): Eukaryota > Viridiplantae > Streptophyta > Magnoliopsida > Caryophyllales > Caryophyllaceae > Silene > Silene latifolia. The sequence goes on from NC_133528.1 coordinate 3,191,718, forward strand.
AAACAATAACAGGTAGTCAAACTAACCCGATTTATACTCAACCCAAATAACCCATCTCGAATACCATTTTAACGGTTTAAGTTTTTTTTTCCAACGTGAGACCAGCTCACCCATTCCTTACTTGACTGGTCTACTCCCCCTCCATCTCTTTACAACTCCATTAGTTTTAGACTTTTAGGGGACGTTTGGTTCAACTCATAAAAGTATGAGGTATGGGTTTGGAATGAGCCAAACCCATACCAAGTGTTTGTTTGGCAAAAATAGGAGTTTCATACCCATACCCCAAACCCATGAGGTATGGGTTTCTCATACCCAAGGGGGGAGGTGGGTATGAGATTGATACCCATGGGTATCAAGTAATAAAACCAAAAAATATGAAAAAAACTTAAATGGAACATTTTAAATGATTTTTTTTTACATTTATTTGATTAACTCTTCATTTTCATGATTTTTTAGTATCAAAAATAATTATTTTCAATGTTGTATTTTAGATTTTTTTGACTTTGATGAAGTTCGATCCCATTCCACCTGAAATTGAAACAAACGCATGGTATGAGGAATCAAGTTCCAAACCCATACCACCCGGGTACGATTCCTGATTCCAAACCCATACCCATGCGCGAACCAAACACCCCCTTAGTCTCTAGTCTCCACCCCTTTTTCCTACCACTACGCCTCTAACTTCAAATCCCGACTCTACCACTAATGTCAATCTGCTGCGACGCGAAATGCATAGTACTCCTAACCTTCACCCAGTGGATCTACAAATGCTACACCCACACCGACAACGACGACAGCTCGACCTGGCCCTTAACCACTTCCACCTCATCCGTTCTCTGTCGTCCCACGCCTCTATCGTCTTATCCTCGCGGTCTATGAACCCGACCTCCATCACCCTCGCAGCCTCCTCCAAGCGGTTATGACCTCAACCTTAACCCAAACCATCTCATCAAACAAAAATTAGTGAATTCGGTGTTGGACAGTAGTATCCAAATTAAGGCAACATTGACAACTAATTTAAATAAGGTCAAATAAAAGAAGGCTTGGGAAAGGTCTTACGGCCTTAAGACGATACTCCGTATTAAACAAGACTTAGGTCCTTTTTTTTTTACTTAATTTCAACTTATTTCAGTTCAATTTAACTCAACTTAGTTCTCATTTAACTTTTCTCTTTGCAAATTACTCTTTTAATTAAGTTCAGTTTAGTTCAGCTCATTTCACCTCCGTTATGTTCAATTCAATTCTGTCGATTTCCAAAAGAACAGGGACTTCAATTGGTCTCCCTTGTGACGGGTTACCATTTGTGACGGATATTTTGTGAGATAAAATGGTAACAAAATGGGTTAGTGGAGAAAGGGGACCACATGAATAGTGTTGCAGAGAGAGAAAAAGTGGGTACATTGTGAGGTAAAATGGTATCCGTCTTCAGCTTGTGACGGATATATCATGTCTTCAATGAGAATTTGTGCAGGGACTTAATCACTTCATGTAGTAAATTTTCTAGGAAAAAATTGGCTATTGGTGATGGTGAACCGTTGTTGACTAGTGAACACCAAGACAATAAACATGCCTTCAAAAGGATGATGATTTTACAGCTTTTCCAGCAAACAGACAATGTGAGTATGCCAATTCCAACTCATCAAAGGCATCAATTCCATTATTTGGCCAATTAGCATTATTGTATGAGAAAAAGTTCTTTGGTGAGGTACCTAGTGACCTGTTTTTCTGTCAAAAAAGGTACATTGCATATTTGCATCCTATAGATTAAACAATTAAATAAATGTTTTACAAATTATTCATCTCCAAATCTAAATTGACCTGAATCTTTCCAAATTGAACATTTTCCTGAATCACAAAATGACCCGGTCTTGGTAATAACACACTACAAACATGACAAACTTAAAATAACCCAACCATCCAAATAATAACAACAATACTAACCTGATCCATACTCAACCCAAATAACCCGTCTCGAATACCGTTAAACTGTTTAAGTCCCTTTTTTTCCAACGTGAGACCAACTCACCCATTCTTTACTTGACTGGTCTACTCTCCCTACGACCCTACCTCTCTTTACAATTCCATTAGTTTTAGTCTCTCCACCCCTTTTCCTTACCATTCCGTCTCTAACTACAAATCCCGACTCCGCCACTAATGTCAATCTGCTGCGGAGCAGAATGCATAGCACTCATAACCTTCACCCGCTGGATCTACAAACGTTGCACCCACACCGGCAACGACGACAGCTCATCCTGGCCGCTAACCACCTCAACCTCAACTCCATTCTCCGCCGTCCCGCGCCTCTCTCGTCTTATCCTCGCGGTCTACGAACCGGACCTCCATAACCCCATCCACCCTCCCCCAGGCGGATACGACCTCAACCTTAACCCGAACCATTTAATAAAACACGTGTCCTATCTCGAAACCCTAGGCGACGAACCTCCGTACCTAATTTACGCGGATCACACTAGTCGCGAAATCATCCTCGCGATTCGCGGACTCAATCTCTTCAAAGAATCCGATTACAAGCTCCTCCTCGATAATCGACTCGGTCGACAAATGTTCGACGGAGGTTACGTTCACCATGGACTTCTCAAATCCGCCATTTCTCTTCTCAATAAAGAATCCGAAACCTTGAAAAAACTCTGGATCGATACAGGAAGTTGTTACACTATGATTTTCGCAGGTCATTCACTCGGTTCCGGAATCGCGGCGTTATTAACGATTCTTGTCGTTAATCACCGCGATAAACTCGGCGGAATCCCGAGGAATTTAGTAAAATGTTACTCGCTCGCTCCTGCGCGATGTATGTCGTTGAATCTGGCGGTAAAATACGCGGATGTAATCAATTCGGTGATATTACAGGACGATTTTTTACCGCGAACAACGACGCCGTTACAAGATATTTTCGAGTCGATTTTTTGTTTACCGTGTTTGATTTTCATGATTTGTGTGCGCGATACGTTCGTTCCGGAACAACGAAAGCTTCGCGATCCGCGACGGTTATACGCTCCAGGAAGAATGTATCACATTGTAGAGCGGAAATTCTGCCGATGCGGTAGATTTCCGCCCGAGGTTCGGACCGCTATACCGGTCGACGGAAGGTTCGAGCATATTGTATTGTCGTGTCATGCCACGTCGGATCACGGTTTAATTTGGATAATGCGCGAGGCGGAGAAAGCGTTGGAGTTGATTAAAGCGAGGGAAGGCGGCGGAGAAAACGGAAAAGGCGGCGGTGGTGGTGGCGGTGATGGAGGAGGTGTTACGAGTCCGCCTCGTGTTCAGAGGATTGAGAAGGAACATAAGGAGGCTTTGGAGAGGGCTGTTAGTCTTAATGTGCCTCATGCCGTATCGGCTGAGGCGGTCGAGGCGGCGGAGGCGGAGGAGGTGGCGGAAAATGAGGGTGGTTTGAAGAGTAGTCATAATTGGAATGAATTGGTTGATAAATTATTACATGAGGAGTTGACTTTGAAGAATGGAGATGTTAATGATGTGCAAAAATAATTAGATTTGTTAATTTTGTTATTGAATTTTTCTATTTTTAACATCATGATTCATGTATATTAATTTTGTTAATTTGTTTTGTATTTTTAGGAGAGTTTTGTAAATTATTTATCCTGTATAAATGTGCAATTTATTGTGAATTCGATCTGGCATACGTGTTGAGTTCGTGTTGGTTTTAGATAGTCGGTACTCGGGTGTTAATGACATTAGTGACTATGGTGACTTGGTGAGGGTAGTGAACTCGAACTGGCATTCATGTTGAGTTCGTGTTCGGTTTACATGGTCGGGTGTTTTTTTTTTGAAAGAAATGTATCTAGTTTTTCACAAATTTTTAGCTTTAGTCAATCAATTTGTTTTTCTCTCCTCTCTAGATAAAATAATACTTCCTCTGTTCTGGTTATTTGTTGTTATATTCTATTTTAGGGTGTCTCAGTTAATTGTTGTCATTTCTATTTTAGAAGGAACTTGATGACTCAGTTAGTCGTTGGAGAAAACGAAATTAAACTCTTTCGCTGTCAGCAGTCAGCTACAGAGTATTGATCATCGTCATATATCGAAAGATATATTCTATAACGGTAATGAAAATATTTTGTTTTTCACTAGAAACTAAAGGGAATGAATCTCATTATTTCTCTCCTAAATTGCTCAACACCTTACCTTATTATAATTGTGCATATTTAATTAAGTAACCAAAACACATACATGGAAATCCTGAACAATTGCTAGTAGTGAACATAGTTGTCATGGGGACAAAATGGTATGGTGATAAATAATAAGTGAAGCATTTATTCAATTTGATTTTGTAATTGTATATCTTCTCCTAAATGTTTTGATTTTTGACTTCGTTAAATAACATTGCATTTGGATCGAGTATGGATACTTCTAATGAAGCTCCCATGAAAACCCTGGAGTCGATTATCTGTGACCTCGAACGAGAAGTATGTTCTATTTCTTTTCATTTTTAAATGTTATTGTTTCATAATGTTGTATGATATTGCTATTTATTTGACTGCTTATATGTAAAACTGTATTACATAATAATTAATGTTAAATTTCATCTTTTGTGGCTTTGTTTTTTGGCTTAAGCAGAGTCACAAGGGCAAATATAATGTTAAGCTAATTGACATTTGCATCTTTTGTGGCTTGTGCAGGGTTTAATAAACAATTATTTTCGTCTAGCTGCACAACTTAAGCAAGTGAATGGACCTTATTTCTTTGCGAATTTAATTCTCACATTCATATCGGATACCCGAAATACAATCATAGACATGGATAAAATTTTGTATGCTCTTATTTACCACCTCCCTTTACTACTATTGTCGATGTTTAAACAACACTTTGTTCTTTCACGATTTTTTTTCACGTTTACATCATGCCGTTACTTTTTCGCCTCCTAACTGTATATCCTGATTCAGCTACTGGCGATTATTATTAATTTGTATGTTTATTTGTTATAATTCACTAGGAATGAAGATCCAATTGACTTCGAGGCTATGGATCAACTTGCTATCAAACTCAAAGGAAGTTCTTCATGGTAACGTCGTATTTTATGTAGTGTAAGTCTTGCTTGCGACGGGTCGCGGGTTGCGACGGGTAGTTTGTGAGAGGAAATGGGTAGAGGGGACAAAGGAGGGTCCCCCCATGTGCTTCCCCCACTCAAGGCAAATGGGTAATTTGTGAGGGGATATGGTATCCGTCTCTTATTTGTGACGGATACCTTCCGTCACAAATAAGAATTTGTGTTATGTATATACATAAATTCATAGGTATACTCGGTGTACCACATCAATGTACATTCCAATCAATAAAAAAAATGAAAAAAAAAAACTTTGTTTACGTCATAAAAAAAGCTTTGTTTACATATGATAAAGGTAGTCGTTGCGGCCTGCGAGTTCCCTCGTCATAAAATAAAAAATAAAAAAAAAAACAAAGGCTTTGTTTAAGTCTTTTATTTCGTTTTTTTTTTTTTTTTTGTGCAGCATTGGAGCTATGGGTATAACTCGTGCATGTACTAACCTCCGCCATGCTGTAGAAGTACAATCTCATATTGGGTAAGAAAATTATGTAACATTTCCCCCTTTTGTACATAATTTTGTCCGTCTCGATCATTTGAATTTGATTGAAACGGAGGAGTATAAGTTAAAATTAATGTTAAACTAGTATAGCAACCCGTGCTACAGCACGGTAATTTTATAAAGGTTAATTCTAGAGATTTAGTGTATTAATATTATTTTAATAAATTGAATATGAATTTAATTTAATGTAAATGTACTTTTATATATAAAACGTAATCATAAGAAATACTCCATATATGGGGGCATAGCGATTGACGGCAATATTATTATTAATTGTGTAGAATATTGTAGTAGAAATATTCCATATATGGGTTGACTAAAATATTTTGACTACAATATATTAGAAGGAATATATTAGAAGAGAATAATCTAGAAAGGAATATTCTGTATGGGGAGAAAAATGAGCGGGAAACTTGAGCGGGAATAACACAGATGTGTTATTCTTTTAGTCTATAGGGGATGAAGCTCACTTTTCAACATAACTATCATTTCTTTCTGGTCATTTTTCTATGTTTACCTTTGACACGAAGATTAATAATTCTCTCAATTCCTTGATGACCTGACTTCGTAATTAAGGAACTGAAAAGCTATAATACATTAGAAACTTGAATTTTCTTCAATTAAAACTTGTTGTGTTCTTTTTTATCGGATTATTTACAGTACTAATTACGAAGTGGTTTTCTTTCTGGTCATTTTTCTATGTTTACTTTTGATACGAAAGTTCATAATTATTCTCTCAATTCCTTGACGACATGACTTCGTAATTTGACGTGGTATAATACGCAATAGAAATGAAATTTCTTCAATTAAAACTTGTTATGTTCTTTTTTATCGGATTATTTACAGTTTTAATTACGAATTGATTTTTTTTCTCAGGTGTATTGAGGCTAAAAAAGAAATTCAATATAATTTTGGAAGGGTACATGCAAGGTTGGACATGATTGCTCAGGTTATATGTCTAATTATTTTTTACCTTATCTTTTTTATAATCATATACGAAGTATTAATTAAGCACATAATGTATTAATCGAAAAAAAAATTAACTAAAATATTAAATTTTTATTTTTCACTGTTCAAGAAACGACCGCTCCTACTAGGCCCCTAAATCCATAAGTAGGGTATTTGCCTCGTATTTGGACGGTTTATTATACGGTACTCCGTATATGCATAGTATTTAGACTTTTATTACTCCGTATATTTCATTTGGACTAACAAAATATTCATTTTAATGTTGGAAATGCAGTTAGAACAAACATTACTGTCGCGATAATAAGATGGCAAACATGTCGATTTTTGCAGATCGACACACATTGATCGGAGTGGAGTACTCTTTACTGAAGAGGCTCAGTCTTATGATCGAAACCAAAATACACATTTCTTAGTATACTCTCATAATTGAGTCGTAACGACATATCTTGTAACTTTCTTGAAAAAAATTTAGATATATTTGTATAAGATTTTATGTGTACATGTAGACTGTAGTGACGAAAAAATCACATATTATCTGCGTAGTGGAAAGGTTGTAAGGTTGCGTACCTACAACACCCTCTTACGAGTCTTATCCCAATTTCCGAAAGCAACCATAGGGTACTCGGTAATTGATACTTTTTCATAGGCCACACAAATTATACACGATTAAGTCGATTAGCATTTGTCAAATATTACAAGACATCTGAGACGAAATATGAAATATGAAATAGACGTACTTATTTAGCAGTAGTATATCATTAGTTACTGCTTTTAGGTCGAATTTGAGTTCCATTGTGCACTTTCTAAGATAGTCACATTATCGAGACAAATATATAGAGCATTCGGAGAGATGAAACTACTAAGCAGTAACCGCTTCAGTTGGCTTGGTTTGAGTTTCAGCAGTAACCGCTTCAGTTGGGTTGGTTTGAGTTTCAGCAGGTGGTGTCTCCCCCCAGAATTCAGTCTTTTTTCCAGTTTTCGAGACTTTCTGGAACACAGCATCAGGTTCCACATTGCCTTTCACCGTTACTTTCTGCTCATCCATGTTGATATCGTATGACTCAACCCCTGAATGTTCAAAGAGGAAAGTCTTCATTAATAATCAACAATTCATTAGCTTCTGATTTCTGTGATAAGATTTTCTCGCTGAAGAAATATGAGTGTAATATGAGTATCTGACAAGTTCGTCTTAAAAGAGAATGGGAACTACCAAAGAAAATAGCTGGCTAAAACCAACATTTTTATCGAGCAAGATCATGCACAAACAGACCTGCGAGAACTGAAGAAACATAGAACTTCACAGTACGGACCATATTAAAAAGCAATTTAGTGGCCAAACCGAATTGATTCATGCTCCCTCTGTCCCGGTCAATTGTTGTCCTTTGGTTTTGGCACAAAGACCAAGGAAAGGGAAGAGGGCCAATTATAACATGACAAGTGTGAGATATTGCTCGTCAAATGCAATCCTAAAATAGAAAGGACAACAATTGATTGAGACACCCCAAAATGAAAAAGGACAACAAATGACCGGGACAGAGGGAGTACAAATCATAATATTAGATTATATCTAATTAACTCTATATATATATTCTCGGCAAGTAACACATGAGAAAAGTGATAAGACAGACTGATTGGAGCTCGTCTCAACTTCGGGTGTCTTGAACACATTAATCTCTTAAATATATGTAGAGACACAAAAGGGAAAATTAGTCCCGTTTGATTAATAGTTGAAAACGACTACTCGAGTACTCGTATTTTGATATTATCATTTCTATAAGTTGTAGCCATGTATACTGTGAGAAGATTTTGGTCAAAGTTAATATTGATTGTTACACCACAAAAATCAGACAGGACCATATAAGTCAAAAGTGGAATGAATAAGGGAGAAAATGCGAGAGAATATTATGAAAGGGAAGCAAAATTAAAGCAAACGGGCAACGTTGGAGGCAACAAACCTTCCATTTTATCAAGTACTCTCTTCACTGCTCCTGAACACCCACTGCACGACATTGCAACCTTGAGGACGACAGTCTGCAAACCACGAAAAATAAGTTAAATATAAATTTGCTCACGTAGAGACTACTGTCAGCCCTCTTTGACGGTTCTGTACAGAATTGATCCATAATCATCCAAAATTCTTGCTGAAATCACTTCTTATCCAGTAAAATTTAACATTTCAGTCCTTGGGACACGTGTCGGTGTGAATGACGAAAATGAGACACTGTTAGTTACAGTTGACCTATTTGCTCAAAGAAGCAATCCTATAAGAGGTCTATCCGTATCACCCCCCAACTATAAGGGATGACCTTAAATTTATTTGTTATTAGAAGTTGAAGCAACTTTTACAAATAGAGAGCATAACTTACCCAAGGAGGCAAGGACATCCTAAAAACAAAGCTATTTACGGATGACAAAGGAACGTTTAATTAGAGATCCTAGGAATAAATGGCGGTCAAATATGATCTTGTAGAATTTCACTCTCAAGTTTGCAAAGAACCAAAAGAAGGCCAAAACAAAAAAATAGACTATAGAATAAGGATCGACACCCACAGCAATCAATGAAAGGAGTACATTAGACCCTAGAGTAAAACCAATTACTTAATCTGGGATTCGAATATTCGATGGAGATTTTCGACCTTTGATGTTGGAATCAATTTAAAAGTATCCCTTAAATAGTTAATTACTTTTTGAGTTATACCAAAAATGAAAATAAAGATGTTTGAAGCTTAGTAGTATGTAACTATGTATTACTAAAGATCCACTTTCCGAAAACAGAAACTAATAAGTTCTGTTAAATTCTTGACATGCCACAAAAACCGTTAAATTTCCCATAGCTTTAGTTTTAGTGTTACTCCGAAACTTCACTTTAGTCGCGTATGGCTTGACTGAATGTCCAACACGACACGACACTTTAATACTTCATTTTAGACCAAGAAAACTGAAAACTTTCTCAAGAAAAACCCTAGCCAACACTTCAAGACCGGTGTCGTATCTGATGCTTGCAGTCGAGTTGCAGTAACATATGTTCAGATAAGATGAAGCAAATCATCAAAAAGCTAGTGCTAACAACATGAATTTCGGAACCGAAGATGTCTAGTCTAGTCGTTAGGACGGAGGTATTGTGGACAATAGGTCCCAGGTTCGAATCCCCCTTCCCCTCTATTGAAATGCGACAAAGTGCGCGCTCCGTTAAACCAAAAAAAAAACATGAATTTCGAAAAAAATCATCAAGATTCCTGTATATTATAGCTGAAATTAAGCATCAGATTCAAATCATTAAATTTTAGCAAAAAGGGTTCAATAATCCTGTATAAAGCTAATTAAGCACCTGATTCGACTCGATTCCATTCAGTTCAATTCAATTCAGACCCACTAATTTTATCCAAAAGGGTTCAACAAATCAACAAAAAAACACCAAAAGAACAAAACTTTACATAATTCAATCATCATAGACCATATTAAGATTCAAAAGAACTAGAAATAACAACAAAAGCATAAAAATTTCACAAAAATTATGAAAATCAAAGCAAAATGTAATCAAACGCAGCAGTATAATCAACATAGAACCCAGATTAAAGTTCATATATAGATAACAAAGAAATCCCTAATTTATGAATTAAATGATAAAAATATGAAAGGAAGATTGTACCTGAGACATGATTATTGAATTGCGTGATTGGTAATTACACAATAATAAAGCAGAGAATATATGGTCAAGAGAAAATTATTGTGGGTGCGTTTGGAAATGAATTTTGACCAGGTTTATTTATATAGACTTGTTGGAGAAAAAAAAAAACTAATGTAAATAAAAAACCAGTCTTTTAGCGAGATGGTCTCACATAAGTTTATAGCGAAATTGTTTTACAGTTTAGGGTAAAAAAAAAAGTAATAGCACGGAAACAAATGATATGAAATGGGTTAGTTATAAAAGTTGTTGCCTTTAACGATAAAATAAGTAAAGCACGCTCATTATGAAAATAACCAAATAAGTATTCGTATTTTTTTATAAGATTAATGTGGATGTCAAATTCCTAATCGATAAAAAAAGGTTTATGAAAAATAAGTAATTCTATTACAACTAGTCTGTATTGTTTATATATACTCTATATTATATTGTATGTATAATTATAGATGTCAACTAGCTTAGTTGCTAAAACATCGAAAACTGTTACTCATGACCTGTGTATAAATCCGCCAGCATCAAAATCGCCATTTGGCTCCCTTTACACACAAAAAAATATTATATGTACGATTGGTGGAAGTAGTTAAGCTACTTTGTAAAGATCTTAGCTACCTGAAGATAACTAAATAAGTTCAACCGCTTTCATTAGTTGATTAGTACGGAGTAGTATATAAAATCTGTGACAAGAACCATTAATTAACAAATACTAGGTAATTAACTCTAGGTCTCCTAAGAAAAGGTCTCTCAATAAAATTATTTAGAGACCAATTACAAATTGATGGAAAAATGGTATAAAAGTATAAACTATAAAATGAGGTATTAAAAAAATAATTACAATATTATAATAAAATAGGTATGAGTATTATGAAAACATGTATTAAATGAGAGACATAAAAGATACGATAAAGTACATAAAAGGGTTCAATAAAAGTGGTATCTCAATAACTTATTGAGATACCGTCTCTCCAAAGTTTTTAGGCTTAAGTCGAATACTCCAAACTTAAAAATATAACCGCGGGATAAAAGGTTTAGGACTTTAGGACGGGCATGGGCGGATCTAAGGGGGCCCGGCTGGGCACGTGCCCACCATGAATTTTTCATGATAAATTTTTTATAAGTAATAGAAATGATCAATAGGTTTATGTGGTTCAGTTGGTAAATTCTTTAGTTGACCTTTGACCTCCCAGGGTTTGAACCATTGACCTTGAAGTTACATATCACATTCTCTACCATTGAACCACTTGTGTTTATTGTTTATTTAAATATTAGAATATAATATATCTTATCATAGGAGATATTATTTATTTTTATTTACAAAGTACATTTATTTCAAATTTAAATATTTCAGAAGAAAGTTCAAAATAAAATACTAATTTTTAAACTAAAAAAATTATTAAAATTAGTTATTTTTCTATTTTTTGGGAGGAAAAAAAATCCGTAATAAAAAAATGCGGTTTAAAATAAAAAATAATGTATCGAAAAAAAATTTGTGCCCCCTTTCGATAAATTCCTGCGTCCGCCCCTGAGGACGAGGACGGGTTAGTGAGATCGATCCTACAGAAAATTTGTAGTACATGTACTACGTTTTTTTTGGTACAAACATGTACTACGTTTTTTTGGTACAAAAAATGAAGTGGGAAATAAAAGACAATTATGTTTATGTTTAGGCGTTGTTTGTTACACAGTACCTACTCGATTTTCAGAGTCTGACTAAAAAAAAGGCGTTATCAATGTTTGATCATATTGTCGTTTTCACGTAACGTAAACGACCATCATCTAACTTTCCTACCCCAACTTCTCCAACTGTATGGACTAAAACAACAATATCTTTTTCTTTTTCAATCATGCTCTTTACAAAATACTCTTACCTTTTTCGTATTTTAATGTGGGTAGTGTATTAGTTCCACCTAGATCTGTCAAACGGATCAATTGGATACGGTACAGGTCAATTCGGGTATGCAAGAAATCGGGTTAATTTTTGGTGGGTTGTTTCCAAGTCATTTGGAGATAAACGAAAGTTTCTGATAATAAACATTAGGTCCGCTTGAATAAGTTTGGTCAATTCGAGTTCCGAGTCAGATTCGGATCCTTAATTCAAGTGCGGTTCGGGTTCGGGTTCGAGTCGGGCCAATTTTGCCAGGTTTAGTTCCACTTCTGGTTAGACCGTGTAAGAAAAGAGTTATCTCAAGAGATAAGAGACCTCTTATTCCAACCACTAGGTTATGGGTTCGATTTTTACCCGCAACATAGTGCGCTCATTTGAATTTTGAAGTTTGAACCAAAAAAAAAGGTCTTAAATTAAAACCTCTAACATAGTTGCCCGTCCAACAAAGAATCAAATTTTTTATTTGGCTAGCAGCTCACAAAAGAGCTATGTGTAATGTCGCTAGAGTCCGTCGCAATCTCTCTGATGATCCAAGCTGCCCCAGATGCCTCGCTGAAGAAGAAAATATGGACCACGTCCTACGCCTATGCCCGTATTCACGCCACATTTGGAGCTTACTTGGTATTCCCTCTTCTCTTTCATTGTTTTATGATTGGATTTCGTTCAACGCTAGCAATAACATAGACGTGGGAGTGGCTGATTGGTCTATGAAATTCGCCATCACTTGTTGGTGGATTTGGCGATGGAGAAATAATGTTGCCTATGGTCGTGCTCAAGATAACCCAATTGACCCCATCCCGTTTCTTCATCAACAATTCGAGAAGTGCTGATTCGTTGGCACCCTCCTCCCTATGGTTGGTGTCTCTTAAACACTGATGGCGCCTCGAAGGGTAATCCAGGTCCTGCTGGGTGTGGTGGCATCATTCGTGATGATACAGGCAATTTTATTACAGCATACATGTTCTCTGGTGGGGTTTGTACTTCTATGCGAGCGGAGATGTTGGCCCTGGTTGCTGGGCTAGAAAGAGCGAAGATTCTTCACATCGATAAGCTATTAGTCCATATGGATAACGAAACCTGCGTTAAGTTTGTTTTGGAAGATCAATTATTGAGTAATAGCCTGCGTCCCTTGGTTCAACGTTGCAAGGAACTAATTCGATTATCTGGTTGGAGAGTGCACTTACAACACGTCTTTAGGGAAGCAAATCGGGCAAGCGACTGGTTAGCAAATCAAGGTGTTCAATCCTCTACTAATCCAAGTCTTATCGAAGCCCCTCCGGATGAGCTCAGATCGATTTTGCGCGAAGATCTTCTAGGGGTTACTACCCCTCGTCTAGTTCACTAGTTTTCGGGTTTTACCCTCTTTTGTACCAAAAAAAAAAAAAAAAAACCTTCTTTTATTTCCACCTCTATTAATCAGGTGTTAGATGAATGTCAAATAAAAGCTACTCCGTACTAAAAATTAAGACGATAGGATAGCAGACTCTGTGCTTTAAATTAACATTAAAGGATTAAGAAAATATTCCTAATAACAAAACTTGAACCAACATACTTGGAAGTGTTTACAAGATCTACTCCTACTTTTGTATCCAAACAGAAAGGGTAAGAATCTCTCAAAATTGATATGCCAAACACCACCAAACCACCAACCAAGTGGACCAAGTATAAGATTACGTCCCACGAGTCCACGACTCGCAGCTACAGCCCAAATCAACGATTGCTTTGGTGGTAGTTCTGTTTTGCCATCCTTGCCTTTTCCCCTTCATTTTTAGTAATCCACAAGTCACAACACTGCGTATGATTGGCCACCAAATAACAGAGCTAAACAAAATCTTCAGTCTTTTCCGTTAAAATGGAGTCGAAAATTTTCTTTTCTTTGAAAGTTTGGCTGGATTTTCCAACCCATCTTCGTCGTTAGTGAACTGAGCAGCTGTTCTTGCTCTTAGTTCTTCCAGAGTTTCGCCTTCTTTAGCTCTTTCCAGAACCTGGAAAAGAAATTGACTCAAAAATCATGGGAAATACAGATTCGTGTAGAAGTCTTACCAGCGTAAAACTTTTACGCACCTCTCCTATAGGACTCAAAATATATAGGCCGCCGCATACAACAATTTGTGTACAAGTTAACAAAAGTAAAATTTACGTTAAATAATCAATGAGAAATTCCGTTGGACTAGTTGTTAATGGAATGGGACAATGGGTAGGTTGGCTTTTCTAATAAGACCGTCGCATACAACAATGTGTACAAGTTAATACAACCAAATCCAGACTCCCTCACGCATTGATTCGCAAGATTGTACAAGACTTACCAGGTGACGCCCATACAAATGGGTACTGGAAAGAGCTTTAAGAGCATTTTGTGCTTCTTGTTTAGTTACAAACTCCACAAATGCAAAACCTCTGTGCTTCCCATACCTCATTGGAAGTCTCAGGCTTTTCACCTGTCACATTTAACAAAGATTATGAGATAAACTAGAAAAAATCACCCCCCTTATGCCGCCAAATTGGGAATTAATGAGAGAGAAGACATATAATACCCGGTAAAACAGTGACTCATAGTAAATTAGATGCTACACTTGGCCAACTAACTATAACTTTCAGTAGCGTACTCGCAGCAAGTAGAAACCTAACAAATAGTCAAATATGCTCTTGAAAATTCAGTTATAAAATTTCAGGCCAATTTTTTTTACTGGTTGCAAATTTCCGGCCAAAATCAACCAGGACTTTATCCTTTTCTCACCATATGTTGTTTCATAGCTTCCTAATTACAATTCCCATTGCCGAAAAAGTTTCAGGTTAACTGCTCAAGAAAATGGCTCAGATTATAACTTATCAAGCACAACTTTCCACTCTACAGAAATGACTTTTTTCTAACAGTAGTTACATATTAAACCGGGCAACAGTTGCTCAAAAGAACAAATTAGATATAGTCAGGCAACACATAACCAAGCAAGAATAAATCCATACTTCCAAGTTCCAAGTTCCATCGGTGTGGTATATGAAACTTAAAACTAAAGATAAATTCTCACCTGACCAAACGGGCTGAATAGCTGTCTTAGTTCTTTTTCTGTTGCCTCAAATGCTACATTCCTTACTATTATTTTCGTCGAGCTTCTATCATTGTCCGCTTTATTTGAGACCTCGGATTTTTTGGCGTGACAGATTTCAAAAATTAAGGCATGCCCGTCAAAAGTCGTTCCCTATGAAAAATCATCATATTAGATATTTGTTACACCAATTCCTGGGCACTAGAATGCGGAAGCTAACTGACAACTGAAAGAACTTGCTACTGTTCATATACAAAATGCTTCACTTACCTGTAAATCCTGACAAACATGGGCAGCTGTCTCCACAGAATCAAATTCTATAAATCCAAAACCTGTTGAAACATTCTTCCCCTTTTTTACATGCTGCTGTATCTGAAGAACCAACGAAATAATTATCAGAAGATAGCACAGCATATATATATCAACAAGATCGTCTGGACTGCTTTATTTTCGAACTCGGGAATTCGTGTCCTTTATTGATTACTACCTTTTTAGAAAGAAGAAAAGAACAATTGAGAACTCACCTTGACACTCCTAATTTTTCCTTCTTTCATGTTTTCACTGATATGCTTCCTCAAACTTTCACCGGTTGACTTGAAGTTCAGATTTTTCACATAAAGAGACCGGGACTGAAATATAGAAGATGCAAGCTCAGAACAATCAAACTAATCAAAACGTAAACCAACATCCAAGATGTCCGGTATATAGGCTCCTCTACCTTCTAAATACAAAATTGAAATCAACACAAGACATAGCTACACAAAATTCAAAGGTTAAAAGAATTTGTCATTGGCTTAGATTCAAGTTTTACAGACTACTGAGCTACAAGCATGTTGCCCACATGAAATCTAATAAGTAATAAGCATTAAAATGTCAATTCACCATAAGAATGTTATATGAAACCATTTGTTTTGCTAGGTTCATGTAAGCAGCACATTCATATCTAACAAGTTCAAATCAAGGAGAAAAACTCATAACAGATAGACATGTATATGAACTATCGTCTATCAGCACGCAGAAGTAGCATAATCAATGAAGAGTCCCTGTAAATCGAAAATTACAATAAGCCACTGCAAAAAAAATGTAACATAGCCGACCTCAACTCTATCAGGATCAATTTCATCATCAGACATCTCCAGAACTTGGTGCTCCAGTAAAACCTTCTTAGCTTTGTCTTCGCCAACAACCATATTTTTCTTACTGTCACCGTTAGATGCCAAATCTTGGCTAAGTATATTGCTCGGGGCCCATTCCAAATACAACGGAGCATCACTGGAAAAACAAACACATGGAAGAGTAATGAATATCAAGCAATAACATGTAAGACCCGAGTCCAGACTGAACATGGCAGCAACCCAGCAGTCGTTCATCACCCGGAGATCAGGACACGAGGACATTACAACAAACAACATGAATTTAGCTTTTCACCCATACATCTGAATCAGTCATGACTTGTGAAGGAGAAGCCATCTCTCTATGACCCTTCCAGACATCACACACGGCTGTTAGTACGCCATTGGTATTTAGATCCTCAAGAGTTGAAAAAGTACACTACAGGATAGAATTTACTCAAAACAGGAAATAAAATATTATATATGCTTCTAAATGCATCCATTTTGGGTTATTAATTTATAGCAAACTCTACTAGAAACAAACTCTTGATGATCCTAACCCTTCCAGAATCAATCATCTCACAGGAAGACAGGACCAACACCATCAATTTAATGAGCCTGATGAGGGACATCAAGTTGAATTAACCAGAACAGAGTACAGTGCACACTGCATAGCGCAAAGAGCAGCAGCACTCATGAAAGGCAAAATAAAAGTATAGAAAAAGTCAGCTATAGAAATTTTCCAACACCACTAATAAGAGTATGCCAAAAGAATTTGATGAAACCATTCATAAAAAACACTCCAGAGACTGATTATTCCTTTTAATGGAATAATTTCCTTTTAATCAAACTGTATTATTTTGGTCTTTTAAGGTAACAAGACAGCGCTTTCATAAAACGGCTTATCAAAGACTACAGCTTGCATCACCCAAGACAATGTCACATGATGCACATGACTACATGAGGTTCACAGAACAGAATCAAGGATGAAACTTGCTTCTCTAAAAATGAATCACTGCCAGACTTATAATCAATAATGCCGTGAAGTTAAATTTCATCAAGCATGTGTTCTTCATACCACGAAATAAGATGAGAAGTAACACTAACACGTTAGTTTGCTAACATTTTTGTGTTTGTGGTCATGCTATCAAATATTTGTTTATAGATAGTTTTTTTTGCCTGAAGGCACCAATATTTTCCAATAATTAAGGAGTCTTTAAAAATATCCGCAAATTTATGGTTGACAGATATATCCGATGATTGGCTGATATTTGTCCAGTACATTTAATTATAAGCAACATATTTGACCAATACATGAAACATGAATATAAACTTACATGTAACGCTTGTAAGCCAGACCTCTAAACGCTGCACGAGCTTCAGCTGGCTCAAGAAATATCACCTAGAAAAATTACCAACACATTGTTATGGAATCAGAATAGGTTTATTGCAAATGAAAGGGAAATGTCTGAAACGGATATTTTCAGGAGCATACATCGTGATCCATATCACAACAAACAACGTGACAATAAATTTAGAGCTATTTTTCTCAATCCTGTTGCCTGTAAGCACCAAATGTTCAGATTAAAGAAGATCAAGTCATCAACATACAATAAGGCATTCTGGCGGCCTTATGTCAGCCACTAGCCAACAGAAGTGACAAAGATTGTTGGGGAAACATGGACATTTGCTCAACCTATTATACTGCTAGCTAAAGTATACTTTCATAACCTTAAAAGTGAAATTATACAAGTACACTACATATTTTATTCAAAAAAAGAAGAAAAAGGATTGCCGTACCATAAACTATGGGGTCATCATTACATATCTCTTTGCTAAGTTGTACTTCTATATGGAACCTAATCTTTTTTTTTGAAAGAAACTATATGGAACCTTATTTAATTAAAGTAATAATACGAGAATCATAGGATATAATCATATACCATGAAAATTACAAACGTAGTCTTTTTATTTCTCTCTATATAAACATATACTTCTATTTGTTCTAATACATTTAATGATTATTGGGATTCATAGGTTTTTTTGTATGCACACCCAGAAAGAGTTAGGTAAGAAAGCTAATACAAGTAGAAGTAATAGAATGATCAGAACCTCGAAAACGTACCAAGGCTAGTGTTCTTGTTGGAGGAAGAATAATCTTATCCACGCTCCCGAATCTCGCAAACATTTTAGAAAGTTCACTTTCGGTTGAACTATAAGACAAGTTTTTTACAAGTAATACATGGTTACTTCTTTCCAAAGTTTCTGTTTTTGCAGATGCAAATTCCTCCAGAGCAGTTACATTAACACCAGCATTCATTAGAGCCTCCTTAGTCTTTGCAATAATTTGAGTTTCTCCAAGAGCAAGGCGTACAGCAAGATCATCAGCCTCACGATCAAGAACCTCACTTTTACTGATTTTATATTTCCTAGCCATATTTTCGACAATCTGTGAAAAAGGTGGAGCAAACCATTTAATAACCATACTTAGACAAGATTCGCCAAAATACAACCCCAATTGATGAATTTGGAGAACACACATCACAAGTCTCAATAAACATCTCTACGACACCTCCCTATCAGGGCCACTAACTAAACAAGACACAAAAAGATGCAGGTCATCAGTCCACTACTCCACTGTTGTACACTTGTACAGCACTAAAAGCCAAAACATATAGAAATGGTAGTATACTAGTATGCTACTGCAAGACCCGCGGCGATGTTACATGACTATCTGGTAAAAAGAAATTAGAGAAACTCAGGCAAGTATCTTTAAAAGTGGTCCCAAGTCCTTCTCCCCTGTTATCCAACTACATCAGTATGAATATTTCAACAATGCATTGCTCACGAGTACATTGATTTCCTCAAGGTTTGAAACCAGTAGAAGCCACAAACCTAATTTAGATACGAGTCATAAGAACCGAGCACGATAGTTCAAGATATTGGATCTCAACAGCCAAGAGTATGTGTGCATTATTAAGGGCATATGCTGAGCTGTCAGCCACCCTTCTCTTTCATCCATCACGAACCACCACCGCCAACCCATATCACCAACCGCACTCCCCAGCTCCGCCTAGCAACGAACAGCAGCGGTAATCATCACTCCGGTCAGCAAACAACGCAAACTCAATCTGTCCCCAAAACTCATCTCCGGCTCTTCTCTAGCATCCGCTAAATGAGTAAATGCACACTCTTCCCCAGCCTGCCTCCTCACCTCCATCTTCCCAGGCCTTTCTTCCATGACCCCGCCTGCATCCCCTACCTCCCACACCTCCCACCCAATCAGTCCAACTAAAGGCATATGTGTGCATTATTAAGCGCATATGCTGAGCTGTCAGCCACCCTTCTATCTCATCCATCACGAACCACCTCCGCCAACCCATATCGCCAACCCATATCACCTCCCACCTATGTTACTCGGACTCGTCTACTCGTATCCGACAAAATACGTATCGGAGTATCTGATACGGCTATTTTGTGCGAAATTTTCAATATTTTGGTATAAAATGAAGTATCTATGTGTCGTATCGTATCCGACAAAATACGTATCGGATACGGAATACGGCAAGTAAGTGAAGTATCCGAGTAACATAGCCTCCCACCCAATCAGTCCAACTACACGACCAAAAGTCTGGGAAAGAGATTCAGATCTACAACGAATAAAAGGACAAAGCTACAAAATGAACATCACAGAAGCACTTCTCCAGTTCTCAGCAAATTTCCCTTCTGCCAGTGTTTTCTTCAGACATTGATATCACTACATATGGAACACACAGTGGTGATGACAAACTGGGTCCAGGGGTGGTGGTGTGAGTTTGATGGCACCTAATGGGATTAACAAATTTAAGCATATTAGGCTTCTTCTGATCTCCTATTCCTATCATCCACATGGTCCTTCAGATGTCATAGGGACGGGTAAAGTGATTACTGCCGCGCACCCTAGCCGATTTGGTGGGTGGCGGCAGCGGGTACCAAAAGTCTCACACGCCGCAGGTGGTGGGACAGGTGCGAAACCCGCATGACACCTCCCAGATACCTGCCCGTGTTGGCCGTGTACACCCGCTTACGTATTCCCCCTCATTTTTTTTCACATTCTAATTTTTCATTTAACCTTCTGAAAAAAAAAAAAGCTAAAGAAAAGAAGCCAAAGTGTGAAGTCAAAAGTCTCCAAATACGTTGTTTCATTGTTTTATGCTGGAATTAGGTGTGGGGCTAGTAAATGGCCATCTGTATGGGTGCCTAAAATGTGGTGGAACGGGTAAATGGGAACCTGCAAGGTGATTGGATGGGAATGGTCGTAATTTTTCCACCAGCTGCGGATGCCGGACGGACGGCAGATGGGTGCAGGAATGCATTCTGGTTGGCAGGTGCGAGCTATCCTTCACCTGCCCCGCCCTAATGACCCTAATCCTTCTATTGATTTTATAGTGATTTCCTAAAATGAGTGCCACAAATAAGTGTGGAGAACACTTCAAACGGGAGGGAGTATGATAATGTAATTAATACTCCGTAAAATACTGTCATGGACATTTATACATAAGTTTGGCATTTAAAATCAACTTAGAATGAAAATTTCGATGAAAGTGCGGCTAGAAACACAACTTGGCCCAATGTATACTCCAATTAATGAGATATCCCCCCTAAGAATGTCACTCGATCCACACACACCAAAGGATAGCAGTCACAGCAATTATTTCGCATGCCCACGCTACCTACCTTCATATACGACTACTAAGAATCTAATCTGAAGGTAACAACTATCAATTTGGGGAAAACCATTGTTCTATCGCAAAATAAAATCAGCTCGAGCTACAAAGCAATATAGCTCACTCATGATGCACAAGCTGTTATTAAAGAAATAGGCAATTTCATACATTATCAGCTCCTTGGCATGACAAGTGTGAACCGCCTACTACTTAAAAGAAGATAGCTAGAACAGAATACCAGATCCCACCTTAAAGGGTGATAGTAGACCATCAATCAAAATTCAGGAAGAAAAACAACAGGTGCACATCGTAAATATAGACGACCATAGACTCCAGTATGCAGAACAGAGGCAGAAATAACTAGACGAAACTAAGGTCAGAAAACATAGCAGCAGACCATGTGAAATAGGTCTACAGCAGAATTATAGGGGCAAAAATGCCTAGCCAGTGGTTTCCCTTGGTCAACAACAGACAATAACTACAAAAAAGTTTGGACGAAAAAAAAATTAGGTTAAGCATAACAGGGACCATACAGTGTCAGAACGCATAAACAAACTGTTCCATGCTCGAGTATTGCCATCTGCTTCCGATAATTTTTTCTCTTCCTCCCTCTGACGCTTGAGCGTTTTAGGCTTGTTTTCAGATATAACTGAACTGAAAACAATTTAAAATAATAGGTAAGTATATCATCCATATTATGTGGCATCAACCTGCTTATTTCATTCGAACATCTTACTGTACACTTTTATTTCATGGCATCAGATTGATAACAACAAAACTAAACAAAGGATTTGCCAAAATATTCTTACTCTTGACTTTGTGAAGACTCTTTTCCTTTTGCTGGCATAATATGCAATATTCTACCTTGGAAAATCGAGTGGTCCAGCTCTTCTAATGCCCTGAGTAACAGAAAAAATCATTTCACTATCAATTCGAAAAGAGGACAGAAAAGGTGAACTTGAATTTGAACAGTAAAGAATTTTATGCATTTGTAGGTTTTGGGGTTGATTTTGATATATAATGCCACTACACTGCAAAGGCTTGTAGAACCTGTTACTCTTCTTTTATTCGCGAAAGAGTAGTCATGCCACCTTAACTTGAAGGCCAACAAACTTCTTCAAAATGGCTATTGCTGATGTTCCTTAGTTACATTCCTTTAGTTTAAGGAATATTCTATTAATCCTTCGTATATGTTCCATTAGTGGAAGTATAAACCTATTAATCCATAGCTATAGCCATCAAAGCCCAAAGATGCATGAAGTTGCATAAATAGATATCAGAATAATTAATTTTCATCATCATGCAAAACCTTCAGTTGCATCATTAGAAGTACTACCTCCATTTTAGTCAATACACAGCATTTGAAATCAAGAGAGTAGTGCATTAGCTGACACTAAATTTTGGCATTATTAATGAAAGTTATTCCTCATCAATAACAAAAACATTGGATTTTGCAAAGCTCCTTTGTATATTTGAACTTGAATTTTATTTGAAACTGACAAAATTCTACTAAATTTTTTTTTATTTATTTCTCTTTGCCAATTCTTTTTTATTAAGTGTGGCTCAATTAATTATTCTCAATTCTCTTTTCTTCTTTTTTTGGTAACCATGTAAATCCCTATTAACACCACCCAAACATTATAGCATACAACAACTAAATCAATTAGGACATTAATTTCCTAATCAAATCCACGTATTTTTCCTGCATTTGCATGTTTATAATACCTCTAATTCGATAACAAGATTATGCTTAATACATTTGATTAGAACCCTCCGCATACGCATACACATACGCATACTCCTATCATGTAAACACTTGTTCCTAACTTGCCAGATTTGATAAATCAAAGCACACAGGCCAGCCCCCACAATCTGTTTCATTAACAAAACTCTGAATCTCCTCATTAGCCAACACCTGAGCCTCTTAGCCTCCCAGATACAATAGAAACACAACATAGCAGCAAAAGCATTGCCCCTTGCCTCAAAGGCCCGCACATGTGGCAGGGTGAGGAGATTCAGATTGTTCAGCCTTCCCCACTATAAAGAGGGACTATTTTTCAGATGCCCATAACTTAGTTTTCACTGTTATGTTGCGGAGAGTTTGAAAAACTTTGCGTGTCAATTTGCTAAATCCATCATATTCAACGCCAAAGATGAGTCCTTGGCTTCCTTTGAAGCGGAAAACCGTAGAACTACCACATTACAAATATTTTGTCGCAAAAATCCTCAAATATAAAACACACTGGCCATGAATAACTAAGAAAAACAGTTGTCGGATTAGTTACCTAGCAGCTTCCTTTGGATCTTTATAACGAACATAAGCAAAACCTTTGGATCGCTTCGTCTCTTTATCGATCACAAGATGGACCTCTAAGACATTACCAAATTTCCTGAAGAGCTCCGACAGCTCATCCTCTCTGTTAAGTTTGGGTAAGAGAAATACGCTTAGAAATGCTCGAAATATCATCAGGGAAAAAAACACGGACCCACTGACTCAAATGAACACTTGAACAAATTATAAAATACGTACGTTGCAACATATGGAAGATTGCGAACAAAAAGTCGACTGGTAAGAGGCACCTCATTCTCACCAGGAGAGTTAGTTGTAATATTTTCAGAGTTCATAAATTCACCATTACAATCTTCGGAAACACTTTTTTCAGGTAGAGTGAGTAGCTGCTCTTTACCCATGGGTGTTTCAGAATGTTCCTTAATACCCTTTTTCTTCCGATTGCCTTCAGTAGCATCACTATCATCACTGCCACAACTAACTTCTTCATCATCATTATCTTCATCATCTTGTTCCAAGCCAATACCATTCCCATCATCATCACCACTTTCATCCTCTGGATCCGACCAATCTTTCTTTATTTTACTTCTAAAGTAATCCATATCAGAAATAACTTCATGTTGTGGCGCATTTGGTGCTTTTAGCTGTCTTTCCTCATTCACACTATCTTCCTTTTTAGCGCTTTTATCTTTGCGGAGCCCATTAATCGTCTTTTCTTGATTCTTTTCCTCTGAATGACGAGAACCCTCTTCGTCTTTCCCAATATTATTAACAGTACACGTTACTGCATCATTGGCCCACAATTTTGACTTACCTCGTGGCTGCATAACCTGGAAAAACTCTTGAAGTTCAGGATTGGCACTGTCATTTATTTTGGCAACATTCTTCTTGGATTTCTTGACTGTGGCGTCAGAGATATTGTTGCTCTCATCAGTCGGTTTCTCTTCTTTCTGCTTAGTGTGCCGACTCCAAGTACGCGGAATATTTGGATCTCCATCATCCCGAGCCACCTGAAGTTGTAGTAGAAAGCATCAAGGAAAGTCAAACAAGAAGAAGAAAGCCGAGAAAAAAATACACAAAGATCAAATGACTATCTTGTTATAGAATTAAAAATCCTTCTCTTATATGATCAGGGTCCCAAAAGCTAATTTGAACACCATATATATATGTATGACCATGGTTCACGGATTTGCTTGGGTACCGTACAAAACGTGAGTTTGAAAAGAGTGAATCATATCATGTCGCTTACTGAAAATACATACTCCGTATAACACACTTTCTAAAACAGCGAACCGTTAAGGGCATATTCATACTGAATCCAACCCGGTAACCATGTATATTACCATAAGAAAACTAATGTACGACAAGTAAGTCTTTCATACTATCAGTTTGAAATAATGAGTAACATATGCTTTTCAATTTCGACAATACATCTAACTATCAAAACCTACTTGTTCACAATAAAATCACAAGACTAAACAAAAACTACACAAAATCATACACCATACGTCGCAAGAAATCTTCGAAGTATCCAAAAAACTCTTGTCGAAGTACTTGATAGCTCCTTGAGCTTCCTCATCAGTCCGGTACCCAATAAACGCAAATTGCCTACTCTTTCCAGTTCTGCCACCCACACGCATTCAACCAATTACCTCACCACATAATCAAAACAATATACCAAACTATAAACACAGATTAACCATATTAATACCAGTGGCGGAACTAGAGGAGCTAGCAGGGGCGGTCCTCCAATAAACAATTTAAAATTTAAAACTTCTTTAGTTAAAATTTCCGAAACATTTCATAGTTCACCTTTTTCCATTATACAACAACAACATTACCCCAGTGCCTCAATGACTCCCGCAAATTGCGGGTAAGGGGGGTCGGATGTACGCAGCCTTACCCTTGCGTTAGCAACACAAAGAGGCTGTTTCCGAATGACCCAAGATGAAAATTGCGTCGAGAACTGCATTGAAGGACCGCTACTTCACAAAAGAAAGAAGCGCAACCACTTTAGTGAGCCATTTTAATTTATTCCATTATAATCCATAACCAAAGAGTAATGAGTCTTTGGCTCCATTGAAAATATGGAAAAACAATTTAAAATTTAAAATTTACCGAATTTTTTTCTTGTTCACCTTGTTGCATTATCCTCCCTCCGTCTCCATCCCCGTCATTTGATTAAAATACGTGTCACTAATAATATACAGAAATTAAACAAATGATTGGGACGGAGGGAGTAAACAATTTAATTTTCATAAACTTCTTCTACTCACCTTGTTGCATTCTACTCCCTCCAACTCGGTCATTTGTTTACCTTTGATTAAAATACGCCTCACATTGAAAATAAAAGGTAAACAAATTCTGACATGCTGCATCAATAATTAGCTACCCTGAAATTCGTCAAAACTACAAATTCTGGTTCCGCCACTGATAAATACCAAAAGCGAAACACAAAAACAAATTAATTAAGACAAAGGATAGAAAATTACGCGGTACGAATTAGCTTAGCATCAGTAACCTCGCCTTTCTGAGAGAAAAATTCTCTGAGACGATCCTCAGTAATATGTTTGGGCAAATTATTCACAAAAATTCGAGACCTAATTAGAAAAAACATACAATGAATAAATTGTGAATTAATATTAACAAGAATCAAATCAAACGCAATAAAGTTAAGAAATTTGTTAAATTGAATTGGGAATTAGGTCTTACATAATTGGGAAATTAAAGAGCAGTGTTGTATTCCGCAGGCGGCTGAGCTTGAAACGAAATGAGGTTTATGAGTGAGGGGATTGAACAAAAACCTCGTCTTTTTTTTTTTTTTTGTCGATTTTTAGCAGTTTAGCCTCTACTATTGTAAATAATGTAATCGGTTATCGGTATACTCGTTAGACGGGTTAAACTTAAACGGACGGGTTACAAAACTGTTACTCCGGGTGAAATATAATTCGGTTTATTTTGGGTGGGGTAAAATAAGGGGTAATTCTATATGGGTTTTAGGATGGTTTAGGGCCTAAAGAAAGCAATAAAGAATAATTGTTTTAAGATAAGATAGTCATTTGAAATCACACCCTCTCACATGTAGATAGAGTGAGTGGGGACCCCTTCAATTAAAAATGTATTTGAGAGGTGGCACCCAATTTAGACGTCACCTGATGGCGCTCTATCAGTGTCCAAACTTTATTTTAAAAGTTCTATTGTCTTTAAAAGTTGATTCTTATTTTTAAGAACCAAGTTTTAAAATATTGGAAAATGTACAACCAATAATTATAACTTTTTAAAATGTGAGAAACCATTTAATGTTATTTTTTTTTTCCATCTAAGAACTTTATATAAAGTTCTTTTATTGTGAACAAAAATTCTTAAAAATTGATCGCATGTGAAAAACTTTATATAAAGTTTTACTATTACTATTGCTCTAAAAACGGGTTGACCAACAACTTTAATTATTTATGTATTATTTTCTAAAAACATTTTAAGAATATTTTTATAAATATAAACCCTTATTTTGCGAACTCGAAAATGTTATCATCAGTACTATTTTGTGAGAAGTGGTATATAATAAAAACCAAGTTTGTAAATATTGGAAAATGTACAACCAATAAATACGAGTATAATTTTGTAAAATGTGAGAAACCATTTAATATTATTTTTTTAATTTTTTTTCTCATCTAAGAACTTTATATAAAGTTCTTCTATTGTAAACAAAAATTCTTAAAAATTGGGGTTGCATTATGACATCGCATGTGTAGAACTTTATATAAAGTTCTACTATTGTTATTGCTCTAAAAACGGGTTGACCAACAACTTTAATTATTTATGTATTGTTTTCTAACATTTTAAGAATATTTTTATAAATATAAACCCTTATTTTGCGAACTCGAAAATTTTATCAATCAGTACTATTTTGTGAGAAGTGGTATATAATATCACAAATTCCCCCTTATGACGGAGGGTATCCGTCACAAACTTGTGACGGGTACCATATTGTCTCACAAAAAACCCATAGGGGGTGAGAGAAGGAGCACATGGGGTGGGCCGTGGGTGCCCACCTTATCCCCTCTACCCATTTCCACTCACAAAATAACCGTCGCAAGATCCGACCGTCCCAAAAATATACTCCGTACTACTTTCTTCAAAAAAAAATTGCACGGGGTAAGAGCCTAAGGTACCTGAGAAGTACGGAGTGCAACTTTTATAAACTCCTAATAGTGAGAGATTGGCGTCAAAGTTAACGATAAAGTAATGCACGATAAAACTATGTTACTTCATCAGCTAAAAGTACTTGTTGAATCAGAGAAAAGGGAACATACATCGGATGTATTACCTCAGTTTTACTTGTTTTTGAGCATTTTTGTATTTTTTTTGAGCTTATTACCTCAAACTTTAATTGTTTTTGAGCATATGTGTATTTTTTTCTGATCTTATTAAAGTTTATAAGTTAGATTTTAATTTTTTTCCATGAAAACTCAAATTTAAGTAAGTTTGTATGTAATATTTTTAAGTTTATTGTAGTTTTTTTGAGCTTAATGTTTTAGTGAATAACTCAAAAACTTTATAGTAAGACTCATAATTTTTAAAATAAAGCTCAAAAACTTTATTATAATGCTCAGAAAGTATAAAACTAGGGGTAGTACATCGGATGTATAATCGACTTACTGATTATTGAATCATCGTCGCACAACCAAGTGAAATATGCGGTAATGTAGACATAAGATTGTTATTATTAACAGATTGATCAACTTTCAGTAAGCCATTTATATAACACTACAATTTTCCAACTTGGGCTAGTATTTCTGTTTCTTTTAGGATTATTGCGCAAATCCCAACTCAATTTTAAATAATCGAACATCTAAAAAATCAGTGGGTCTTGCTTCAGACCATTGCTTTTGGTCTGAAATAAGACGTACAACATGTTATCATTTGACAGTAAAATGTTTGTATTTTTCTGATAACATGTTACCATTATTTTTCCCACTATTTTCAGGGTAAAAAGTGACACCTCTAGTGGTAACATTTTGTAGATTCAGTGCTTACATTTTCTTAAAAAATGGCAACATTTTGTCGGTCTTATTTCAGACGGGAAAAGTGCCCGTCTGAAATAAGATTTTGCGCTAAAAAATTTGCAAATTCTTTGGTTTAAGAGGATAATATCGGTCATAGACTCACAATACTCACAAAGTAAAATGAGTCAAGTATGGTAGATAATACAAAAAAAAAAAAAAAAAAACGTCTAGCCTCTAATAACAGTTTGATGTATATATAAGCGAAAACACATTTGATGTGTATTTATGTTGATACGGATATTATCAGTAAGTAGATTATACATCTGATGTACTACCACCAGTTGTACAGTTTATGAGCAGTATAATAAATGTTTTGAGTTTTGTTTTAAAAATTATGAGTTTTATTATAAAGTTTTCGAGTTTATTTACTTAAACATTAAGTTTAAAAAATTATAATAAATCTCAAAATCGTTACCCATTAACTTAATTAAATTTGAGTTTTAGCGGAAAAAAAACTAAAATTTAACTTCTAATAAACTTTAATAAGTTCATAAAAATACACATATACATCTAAAACTGTAAACGGGCAGTGGCCCTCTCAGAAAATGTAAGTGAGAGGGCAAGTGACAAACTATCTGTCTACAACTTTAGACGGAAGTGTCCGTCTAAAGTGAGAATTTGTGTTGGTGTATTATATGGTTGATCAATATATAGACATGTCAGACATGGAGTGTTTGCTTATGGCTGTTACTGTTTTGATTTTTTTTTTAGATAAGTTTGAAGAATGTATATCATTTATGAAGAAACAATTATGTACGAAAAATGTGAAATTGTAATACGTATATGGAGAGTACAAGTTTGTTTTTTTATTTCTTTAAGGAGAACTTGACGAGAAATTGATTTCAAGGGAGATATTAGATACTTCCTCCTAGTCTGAGTGTTGGTTCCCTTTCTTTTGGGCGCCTAAATTAAGGAAATGAATTTGAACCACACAAAACACCATACCCCACATGGAATTGAATTTGGACCACACAAAACTTACCAAAAAAGGAAAGAGGAACCAACACTCAACTAGCATGGAAATGGAAAGAGGAACCAACACTCAGACTAGGAGGGAATACAATTTAAATTGGGGCCAAATTTCACTTTATGTTTAAGTATCGGGGCTAAATTACTCCAACTCGGAGTTATGAAGCTTAATTTCACAATTATAAAGAATCATGGGGCTAAAATGCTAAATCACCACTCCCCCGATTTAAAAACAAATAAAATTTAAGATAATAAGCTCAGAAAAAATACACGAATGCTAAAAAAACAAATAAAAGTCCGAGACAATAGACCTATATATGTTCTTTTTTTTTCCCGAATACTACCGTCATAAAAGTAGACTTACCGTTAAGTTTGAAGAAAAGTCGTGAAAAATCTTTAGTTAAAAACTCGAAACACTTTCTAGTTCTCTCAGTTGGGCGACAATGGGGATGATGTCAGTGACCCAACTCGACGATGAAACTGTCGCTGCCATGTCCATTGCAGCCGTCTTCGATGATTTCGTATATTTCTTTTCCCTCCCCTTTTTCAATCCATACTTTTAATTTTTTGTTACTGCTATTTAACTGTTATACCCAATTTCCAATTCATATTGCGCGTCTTTGTTTGAATTCTGTGATTTTTTATGCATAATCATGTTTTATCAGTGATGTTTGTTAATGGGTAGTATCAAAGTTTGGATTTTTTACTTCATGATTGATATATTTGTAATTTAATCCATGGGTTTTGGGTGATTTTGATACTTTTAGGTAATAGTTGTTTGCAAATTCGAGTATAAGGCGGTCTTAGACAAGAAGTTAGTAAGACGGATTTATTAATAATTAACTTTTCATTCAAATAGGTCATGATATTTGTATTAATGGTTCTGTTTTACCCAATGTCCGTGTAAGGCGGCCCTCGTGAAGATTGATTGGTACATGTTATGCTAGGTTTGGCAATATGGAAGGGTGTGATAGGATTGAATGCTATGATATCATGTTAATGGTGTTTGAATGTAAAAATAAAACATGGGAAAAAGTTTGATCGTTGTATCTCCGGGGGAGGGGAAGGGGATGAACAATAGGGAAAGGAGGTAAAGAGACGGGGAGGGGAAGGGGATGAACAATAGGGAAAGGAGGTAAAGAGACGGGGAGGGGGAACGGAGCAATTGTCCCCCCCCCCCCCCCCTCTAGGAGTATTGCGTTGGTTAGGTTGCGTCTTTTAAGGAGTGAAATTGGTCGAAAGAAACATGTTCGTTCATATGCTTACTAGTGTTGTAGAAGCTGTTTCCGAGACAGATGTTTATTTTCGTTCGCCTAGGTTGCTAGATCAACTTAATGAGTTTGTTGTATATTTGTAATGTTTTCAACTTTCCGTCTGTTGCAATCCATTTTACATTTTGTGTGTTGATTGTCTTGCGACCTGTCTCCTATTTATAGTGTTCATAGAAAGACCACTTGTTTGGGCGATTTTTGTGCCCTTTCTAGTCATCATATAAAAGCAAGCAATGTAACTCTATTCTGTGGTTTTTTCACCAGTTGGTATTAAACATGTGATTTTTCTTTCAGGGGGGAAAAATAAATTCAATTGATTTCCATCGAACAAATGATCTGTTGGTAACAACTAGTGATGATGATTCAGTTCGACTTTTCGACATTGTAAATGCCAAGTAAGCTTCAATATCAGAATAAAACTTATGTGGTTATTTATCATTTGACGTATTTGGTGTGCACGTCTTTCATCCATCGACTATAATAAACACTGTCTAAGCTTCATCAGCATACTTCTTCTTAGGCTTTTGGGCTTCAGTATGTGCTTATCACGGTAGTTTATCTTGCTTCAGTATGTACCTTGGTGAGGGTAAGAAATTCTTAGGATCTCCTAGGATCATCTTTGAGCCATTTACCACAGTATTTTCGCAATATATTGAACTTTATTTGTTTGTTTTCATGTTATAATAAATTAATAAAGAATTGTAGTAAGGTGTACTGTGAACAAGAAACTAGTGGACAACTGGACAAGCAGTCTTCCAGGTCCAGATAATTTACGCCTACTGTGTGCATCATGTTTTAGTATGCCTGGAAAATAAGAAGCGCGTAGATTTTGGTAGAACTTGTTTCCACGAGTGATGTTCTTGTAATTCTCGTAACAAGCTTCAGATGGGGATTAAGTTTGTATAGTACTCCGTAGATTATACTAGATTTGACCTTGTCATAAAAAGGTTGCTCCATGGCCCATATACACCACCTTACTGTCTTTTCACTCTTTGTTGATCTTGATTAAGCGGGAGCAGATTAGGGGAATCATTGTGTTTTTGTGTTCATTGCTATTGTTTTGGGAATGTTTAAATCCTTTATATCAGGCTTTGGTGTGCTGACTGTAAAATGCTCTTAGTCTTTCGAGATCTTTTTATGATATTGAAGTTGCTTCATTCCTTGCAAAATTCTTTGTCTTGTTTGTTGTTAAGTTCTACGGAGTATTATTTTCTTAAATAGCTTCCGTAAAAGACCACATAGATTGGCCATTGAGGAACTGAGTTGCTACCCACGTACTGTATCAGTGTATCTGGGCATACAAGACTCCATAGAGATTACTGAACCTGTTTGCATTTTTTTACCACCAGATCCTAAGCTACAATAAATTGGCGACATCAGATAATATTTCTAAGTATAGCCTTTTATAATGAGTTACTAGTGACGCGCTTGAAATATTTTTCTTTTACTGACTAATACACCATGGTTTCCAGAAATCTGAAGACCACATATCATAAGAAACATGGAGCTGACCGTATATGCTTCACCCACCATCCAAGTTCATTGATTTGCTCCTCAAAATATAATCTCGGTTCAAATGGAGGTGAATATTTGTTACTACTCGTTCCCAATAGTCATCCTGTTTCATCCTGTATTAACTTTGCCAATATCCTGAGAATTGTGTTGATTCTTCTCCTTACTTTTCTGTTGCAGAATCCCTTCGGTATCTTTCTATGTATGATAACAGATGTCTTCGTTACTTTAAAGGACATAGTGAAAGGTTTGAAGACATTTCATCTATACTTGTTTTATGTTGTTCGGATGATGCATATGTATTGGTTTTTGTTTTGGTTATCTTATATTTGTCACTTGTCTTTGTGCAGGATTGTTTCCTTGTGTATGTCACCCATAAATGATAGCTTCATGTCAGGTTCCCTCGACCACAGTGTAAGAATATGGGATCTGCGAGTAAATGCATGCCAGGTTGGTTTCGTATCTCTGATAAAGTTATAAATGTGTATTTGTATTGAGAATGTGAGAAGTGACAGCTAAAATGTAATACTACCAAAATTTCTTCTATTCTATTAGTATTGTGCTTGTGCTGTTGCTGTGATAGTGTAGAAATAAGCTTGATACAGTAATACAGCCGAAGTTAAATGTATTCACTTCACCTTCTCATTTGATTTCTTTAGAGGTTTACCAACCTAAATTGAATAGATAGACCAAAGGTCATAATTTATGACTCACCTACCTCTCACAAATGTTATGAAGTTTATGCCGTAGTGCATATGTGCTTCTATTTGTTGAAGTAGATGGGTCCTAAAACACTCCCAGGTTCGTACATGTATCGTAAGCATCACGTGGAAGAGAAGACTATGTGTACATTGTTGATTAATTATATATAAATGTATCCAATTTTAGAGACGCCGTATTGACTTTTAATCCAGTACTTGGCTAATTGCAGAAACTATGTCAAAATATGTGTAAAAAATTGAAGAACGTCTCAGTTGTCATCTGTAGTGCTCACAGACTGGACTTCACATGATACATGCTAGTTCGCTGCCTTATCAGCGTTGTCTAGGGGCACTATTAATTTGGAAAAAAAACATAGGATTGAATAGTAACGCGCCTCACTAGTTGCGCCTTGGGTGCGCATTTTGGATCCCATACTCCTCTGAGGCGCGGTGCCTCACGCCTTTGACACACTTCCTTAAACTAAGATTAATCTAAGGTAAAACTTATTCAAATATAAATAAATTAGTGACATTTATAAGCATAATGAAGCGCGAAAAATAAAGATTTATTGATTACTACAACAGTGGATTGTCAAAAACAAAATCACTAATAACTACTCTATGATGGTCAAAACATTTATAGTTTAAATGAGATTTTATTAATTTTAAGACTAGGATCGCTGAAGTGGAAAACAACTCAACAATTGGGGCACCAAAGTGAAATTTTGAAAACCTCATGGTACTAAATTGGGATTAGCTCAAACCTCAGGCTTTATA
Organism: Silene latifolia; assembly: GCF_048544455.1. NCBI lineage: Eukaryota > Viridiplantae > Streptophyta > Magnoliopsida > Caryophyllales > Caryophyllaceae > Silene > Silene latifolia. Next base: position 3,225,281 of record NC_133528.1, read on the forward strand.
GGAAATTTTCGAAATAATTTATTTACAAAAGTAAATAGCTCAGAGTATGGAGAGTTAGTGTGCTTGCCGATTGTTTCAGTTTCATTGAGAATCATAACTTTGTATTTTTGTTGATCTTAGGGGATTTTACGCCTACGTGGAAGACCAGCAGTTGCATATGACCAACAAGGCCTGGTATTTGCTGTTGCAATGGAAGGAGGTGCTGTCAAACTGTTTGATTCACGCTCTTACGATAAGGTGTGATTTTATGGACATCAGTTATACATCTTAATTCTGTCCTCTTTCCTTTTTTTTGGTGCTCATCCAAATTTGATTTGCAGGGTCCTTTCGATACCTTTTTAGTTGGCGGAGATACTGCAGAGGTTTGTGATATAAAATTCAGTAATGACGGAAAATCAATGCTCTTGACAACCACAAATAATCATGTGTATGTTCTTGATGCTTATGCTGGAGAGAAGGTTAGCTTAATGCTTAGAAAATATTGGTGAATATATTTTTGTCTATATACAAAGCAGCTTTCGTATGTATAGGGAATAATTGCTTATAAAAAATCTGTTATCATGCAGCGTTGTGGCTTTAGTTTAGAATCTTCTCAAAACACAAATATAGAAGCGACATTCACTCCTGATGGTCAGTACGTCGTCTCAGGTACGTGACTATGTGGTTATTTTCGTTGATAGTGTACAATTCCCAATGGAGTACGTTTATCTTTGTGTGCTTCATTTATTACTTAATAAAACATATATTTCAAGGTTAATATTCAAACCCTTGAGCTACACTGTGATATTTGCTTTTTGTATGGCAGGCTCAGGTGATGGAAGCATGCATGCATGGAACATCGACACGAGAACTGAGGTCGTTTTCTTAGCTGAGCTCTTTTTAGTTTTGTTTTTTCTTTCAGTCAATCTATTTTACATATAATTGTGTGCCATTGCTCTTCTCCCTTCTTTTTGTTGAATTTTTTTTTTTTTTTTTACCAAGGGTTTAGGGGATTATCCTGATACCTGAAGCTTTTAGCGACCATCAATTACCGATTAAATACCTAGAACTTTATTTTACGTTGCATTTCCTTATATAAAAAGAGAGAATACCAACCATAAGACCTAAACATTAGCGAACTTTTAGTTTCTCATTTTGCCCTTTAGAAATTTTGCCATGGTTACCAATTCATCCTTTTCGATAACTTTACTAATTTTTGAAGGTGGTTTTTTTTTTTTTTTTTTTTTTTTTTTTCTGGAAATTGTATGAAATTGTCTTATAGGAGTACTAATTATTGTAAAGTCATTTTTCTTATGACCCTTTGGACGTAACAATTTTACTGTGAACAATTGCCCGATACCAATTTTCATTATGTTAATGACAATTTTACCCGTGTGACAGTTTTTATTTAAAGAACCATTTTTACATTTCTGACCATTCTACGACTTTTAGTGACCATTTAACTTTCAATTATGGTCGGTCTTACACTAATTTACTATTGGACCCTCTTATAGGAAACTTACCCTAATAATCCCACCCATAGTGAGTGATAAAAAATAATGTGAAGGCCTACTTCTTAAGCTTACGCCATTTTGGAAACCTAGTATTGGAATTGAATTTCGTAATTGAGACATTTCAAGAAACCTCAAAATTTGGAATTGAGACATTCAAAAAACCTAATAGAATTCATTTCATTTCATTTCCGTCAGTTTCCGCTCTTTTATCATAACATTGTCAAAAGGGTCGGGGCGGGTTCCTAAACTTCGTTGAGGAATCTGGGAGTGAATTCTGTATGCCTTAAACAAAGCAAGGACAAACCAAACAGAGTACTGCCTTGTGAACAATTGCTAGCTGCCATGAATTGTTTGTCGTGTTTTCAGTTAAGGCCCAAGGGTTACTTCAATACCACATCAAGTCGAAATGAAAGAACACGTGATCCTAAATACGCTAGCCAATCATCTCACAATTTGGCTTACTTCTTCGACAGGTAGCACGTTGGAACAGCAATATTGGCGTACCGTCATGCTTGAAGTGGGCCCCACGACGAGTAATGTTAGCTGCTGCTTCAAGCGTTCTTACTTTCTGGATTCCTGATCGTACGAAGCTCACAGGTGAGCACAATGGCAGAGATGCTACTGATGGTGTAGCGAAAACTTGAATACATCCTCGACGAGTCCTGCAGCCTGCAGGTATGAAGCAACTATCCCACATTGTTGCATTTGTGAGGATACAGATTTACAAGCGCTTCCCACGGTTGTTTAGACCGTGAGAAAAAGTAGGCTTACGAGCAATATGTAAAATACGAGGGAAGTGTGCTAGAAACCAGATAGGCTCGTTGTCATGGTTTTGATAGCACAATTGTCTATCAAAGTGTTTGAATACGAGTATGTGATATTGTAATCGAGTACGTTGTGTGTTTTTACCCCCACCCCCAAAAAAACATTATAGCCTAGTTACGACGGAGGTTCATCAGCATCAGGTCACAGACTTGACTCCCCTTATTGTACCGTCTTTATGACTCTCTTTGCACTAAAAGATATGGTGCCCTTATTATGCGAATTCATGACGACATCACTTGATGAATTATTCACATACGGAGTACAATAATTCTTAAGTAGAATAAGAAAATTTGTGTTAGGCCTCTCACTGGAGTAGAAATTGCTAGGAAGCTTCTTTAATGTGACAGATGAAAAGCAATGTTTTTTTTTTTTTTTTTTTTTTTTGGTGACAGCGAAATATAATGTTTTACATTCCGGTAGCATTAGCAATGTCAAGACTAGTAAATTCGCTAATACGTAATGTTAAAATAGGTATAAGTGTACTTTTTTAAAAAGGGATTATACTCCGTTATGATGTAAAGCTTCTTTATTTCCTTTCATTTTTTTTGGACGGTTTGAATTTTATTTTGAGAAGATTTAAGGGTGCAAGCAGTTGATGAGATAAATGAGTAATAATAATCTAAAATAAAATAGTACTCCGTATGTTAATTGGAAATGGACAAGAAATTGAGAGAAAAAAATGAAGACGATACCTGACTAGTCTCACTAGTCACTTGAGATATGTTTGTACTAATTGGATTCGACTTCCTAACTTTTGGGGACATACCTTAAATCTTGAGTTGGTCTTGCTTAAGACGGGTCGAATATTGAAACGGGTAGTTACACTCACAAAACAAATAGGGGGGACAAGGTGGGGACAACCCCATGTGCCTCCCACTCACTCCTATTTGGGCATTTTGTCTCACAAAATGGTATCCGTCTACACTTTAAGACGGATAGTGTGCGTCTTAAGTAAGAATTTGTGTTAAATCTTAAGCATGATCTTTCAAATAACGTGAACATATTTGGACCACATACAAACGATTACTACACATGTATTCTTCTAGTATTGATGAAATATAAGGAAACACAATCATCACCATCTTTTTAGTAGGCGATAAGAGGTACATTCTGTTTGGTATTTAGCAGATTATCGATTACAAATGCAAAATGGTCAAGCAAATTAGAAATGGTATTTGATTAACATGGTTAACTAGTACTCCTTCTGTTCCGATCAATATATATCTATTGCTTTTGACACAAAGATCAAATTGCCAAAAGATTGTCAATATGTCGTTTACCAAACACGGGAATAAAATCAAAAGCTATAGATTTAAACATGCAACTATTTGTCAATAGACTCTCTATCTCTTACTACTATTAGATTAATCATCGAAAACAAAGCGAGTTCTTCATCTAAAGATAGAGAGCAAACCTTTACAATAAAACTAAAAAAGACTCGAAAATTTAACTAAAAATTTCGCTATTTTAATTGTTCACAGTCCGTACTACCCCTTGTACCGGCTATTGATTAGTAAAAAGCACAGTAATTACGAAAGAGACGTAAAATGGTAAATGGGTAATGTGACCAAAAGAGAAGGGTCCTAGAATGACGACTAAACAAGGCCAAAGCATAGTCTATGTCCTGCCTACTGATAACTTGATAATTCAAGTGACACCACACAAGAGTTGGCAATTCCAATTTCAATTATGCTGTCATGACGTCGGTTTAAATTCCGGAAAAATTAAAATTGACCGGATGACTCCTTCAAATAAAAAAAAAAAACTTTTTTTCTTACTAAGACCCTATTTTTTTCGGTTGAAAAGAGCTGAACTTAACTTAACTGAATGGAGTTGAGCTGAACTGAATGAAACTGAAGTAATAGTTAATTTGTGAAAAGATGAGCTGGACTAAACTGAATAGAGTTAAGTTAAACTGAAATGAGCCCAGATTAAACTAGAAAGAACAAACAGTGATATGTATCCGATAGGCATGCATGTATCATAAGAGAGATTTTAATTAAAGTTAAAATAAATAATGACTCTGAGGTCGGAGTAATACTTTATCCTAACTGGAATGTCATGCTCTCAATTATTTGTTTGACTTTTATTTATGTTCTTTGTGAGATGTGTATTTTACTTAAAAGTAAATAAATGATTGAGATGGAAGGAGTATTCGAATATATGAGTAGCCAAGAATGCTGAGGTCGTGCTTCTATAAGACATACAAGCTACTACTACTATAAGAGAGCTACTACATACAAACTTTCTACATACAAACTTTCTCCATTTTATAACATCAAAACACATTTCATCAAAAATTTCCAAATATGAATGCAAATCAACAAAATGACATTCACCAAAAAGGATACTTAAACAACAAAGAAAACGATAATGGTAAAGATAATGATAATAATAGTTTTTTTGGTGCTAATAATGATAATAATAGTAATAACGATAATGATAATAATTCTATAATCCCTAATTCAATAATTTACACTAAACAAAACCCTAGTTACACTTCCATACTTAACTCCCACATCCGAAATCTCCGATTCATGACACCAACAACACCAAAGCCAATTTCCATAATTACCCCTCTCCATGCAACTCACGTACAAGGAGCGGTAACATGGGCGAAGCATAATCGTCTTCAGATGAAAATCCGAAGTGGGGGACATGACTACGAGGGTTTATCCTACGTATCAAATGCCCCCTTTGTCGTCCTCGACATGTTTAACCTTCGATCTGTCGAGGTTAATGTCGAGGACGAGACTGCATGGGTTCAAGCTGGGGCAACCCTAGGAGAATTAATTTATAACATTACTAAAAATAGTAATGTGCATGGATTTCCTGCTGGGGTTTGCCCTAGTGTTGGTGTAGGTGGGCATTTTAGTGGGGCCGGGTACGGGAATATGATGAGGAAATATGGACTTACAGTCGATAATGTTATCGATGCTGAAATTGTTGACGTAAATGGAAAGTTACTAAATCGGGAAAGTATGGGTGAAGATTTGTTTTGGGCTATAAGAGGGGGTGGAGGTGCAACTCTACAAGAATATCTGTTAAAGGCGTCTAAAGTAGGCGATTATAAGCACGGTGGCCAATTTGGCGACAAGAAAAAAAAAAAAGCGGGCGACCGAAAACCGTCGCCAATTTGGCGACTATGGAATCTTATCCCAAAATCAGTATGAAATCCAAGGGCAACGCAATAATATCCAAATTGGCGACGAAAATTGGTGTTATTCTTTCTTATAAAATTAAGTTGGTTAGAGTCCCGGAAATTGTGACCGTTTTTCGGGTTTCGAGAACTATTGAGGAGAATGCTCTTGATATTGTACTACAATGGCAAGAAATTGCTAGTTCAATTGATGATCATCTTTTTATAAGGCTTACTATGGATGTTGTAGATGGAATCGATGAAGGAAAGAAGACGGTTCGAGCAACGTTCATTACATTGTTCTTAGGTGACTCTAAGAGGCTTATTTCCTTGATGAATGAACATTTTCCAAAACTTGGATTGTTAAAATCTGAGTGTTATGAAGTTAGTTGGGTTGATTCGGTTCTGTTTTGGGCGGATTATTCACCTGGTACCCCTATCGCGAGGTTCTCCTTGAGAGAACTCCTACAAAATTGTCCCATTTAACAAGAAAATCAGACTATGTACGTGACCTGGTCTCGAAAGATGGGTTTGAGTTCATATTCAATAAAATGATCGAGCTCGAATCTCCAAGGCTAACATTTAATCCATATGGGGGTAAAATGGGTGACATTGGTGAAAATGAAACTCCTTTCCCTCATAGAAAAGGTAATTTATTTAAAATCCAATATTTAGTTAATTGGGATGAAAAGGGTGAGGTAAAAGAGAAATATTACATTGATTTGGTAAGAAAATTATATGGTTATATGACACCATATGTGTCAAAGTACCCTAGGCAAGCTTACTATAATTATAGAGACCTTGACTTAGGGGTAAATAATCATGAAGGCAGTAAAAAAAGTTACTTGGATGGTAGAAAATATGGAATTCAATATTTCATGGGTAATTTTGATAAGTTGGTCAAGGTTAAGACTATGGTGGACCCTCATAACTTTTTTAAAAATGAGCAAAGTATTCCTATTTTTCATGTGTGTGATATGTAGAAGGTTAAAATGGGAAGTATAATCTATTATTGTGGGTAAATTTACTAATTATCAAATAAAATAAATTATGTATTTTGTTGTTGTAATTTGTAAATGTAGTTTACCTGTGACGTCTTAATGTATTGTACTCGTACTAGTTAAGATCGAGGTCATTGTTTATTGTAATAATAACAATGTTCTATATTTTATTATTGTTCGTTTTTTTTTTTTGGGAATGTTCATAATATCAAACGTAAAGAACCTTTTTGTATAATAATGGTATAACTTTACATTGGCATTGTTACAAAAATGGATGGCCGAGCGGTAACTTAAACAACACAAATTACAGTATAAAATAAGATCATCTCATAGCGTTAGACTAATATTTTATTGACTAAAACTCATGGAGTATATTACTATCAATAAATAAATTTTTAATATACTATTCACATTTTAAGTCAGTCTCACGAAATAATGTGAAAATTAACAAACAGAGAGGTGGAATTAATTCTTGTTATTCATTCAATGTGCAAGAGCATACATATATACTACAACCATATTAAACCTACGTCCAACCCTAAAGCAATCTTCTAATATTAAGGCAACTAAAATATTTACTTTCCTACTAACAATGATTTCATGTATTGTACAATATTCCATAATATCTTGAGCATATTCTTTCACTCCCCCTCAAGTTGGAGAACTTGGTAATCCGAGTCCCAACTTGAACTGCAGGTGATCAAACGTTTCTCCACCGAGTGCCTTAGTGAATAAGTCCGCTATTTGCTCCTTGCTTCGTACATGAAACGTATTGATCTCGTTAGAAATCAAGTGTTGTCGCACAAAGTGACAATCTACCTCTATGTGCTTTGTTCTATCATGGAAGACGGGATTCTTCGCTATATGTAAAGCCGCTTGATTATCACAATACAATTTCATTGGCTCTTTATGAAATATTCCCAGTGATGCCAAGAATGCCTTTACCCATATCAATTCACTGGTTGCTGCCCCCATTGCTCGATATTCGGCCTCCGCGGTCGACTTTGCTACCGTAACTTGCTTCTTTGCCTTCCACGAAATTGGCGATTCTCCTAGCGAAACAAAATAACCACTCAACGATCTTCTGGTTATTGGACAACTGGCATAATCCGAATCGCAGTACCCTTTAAGCTCCACGTTTGAATTTTTCTTTAAGGTGATGCCTTTGCTTGGACTTCGTTTGATGTAACGCACTACTCTTAGTGCCGCTTCCCAATGCTCTTTCCTCGGTTCATTCACAAATTGTGATAATATATGGACCGCATACACCAAGTCCGGCCTCGTGATCGTCAAATACACCAATTTTCCAACAAGTCGCCGATATTTCATGATATCTTTTAACACATATCCCTTTGCCAATGCCAAATTATGCCTCTGCTGAATTGGGGTGTAAACCGTCTTTGCTCCTTTCATGCCCATCTCTTCAATGATGTTCATCGCATACTTTCTTTGATTTAGGAACAACCCGCTTCTTCCGTGTGCTACCTCAATTCCCAAGAAATATTTGAGTTTTCCCAAGTCTTTGATCCCGAATTCTTTATCAAGAAAACTCTTAAATTTCGAACACCCTTGGCTGTCATTACTCACTACTATCATGTCATCTACATACACCAATACCCCAATAAAAATTCCATCACGATTGAATGTGAACAATGAGTAATCCGCCAAAGACTGCACAAACCCGTAATTCTTCATGGAAACGGTTAGCTTTGCGAACCAATTTCTTGACGCTTGTTTCAATCCATAGATCGATTTTAGCAACTTACATACCTTGTTCTCTCCTTTCCTTTCGAACCCTTGCGGAATTTTCATGTAAACTTCCTCATCAAGGTCCCCATGTAAGAATGCATTGTTTACATCTAGCTGCTCAATGTACCATCCCTTAGTCACTGCAACCGCTAGTAAACACCGTACGCTTGTCATTTTCGCCACCGGTGCATACGTCTCGTGGAAGTCTATGCCTTCTACCTGAGTGAATCCTTGCGCCACTAGTCTCGCTTTATACCGTTCCACTGTCCCATCTGCTTTATATTTAATCTTGTATACCCATTTGCATCCAATGGGTTTCTTGTCTTTGGGTAATGCTACTATCTTCCACGTCCCATTGCTCTCTAATGCATCGATCTCCTTTTTCATCGCTTCTCGCCATCTCCAATCTTTCGCTGCTTCATGATAGTAATTGGGTTCTCGATTTTTGTCAAGCGTTGCCAAAAATGACCTGTGTGACTTGGAAAAACAATTGGTAATAACATAATTATCCAACGAGTATCGCGTACCTGACCGTGAGGACGTTGTATGTTCGTGGTGAGCATCGTTATCTTGAGTCACTATTTTAGTCGCCTTGCAATAATAATCCCTTTTCCAAGCCGGTTCAAATTTCTCTCTTGCACCACGCCCCATATTACGTTCATTTTGCATTGCTTGATTTTGCATGGCTTGATCATTCAAGTTGACTTCTGAACTTGCATTATCATTGGCTGCACTAGCATTATTGTTATTCTCGTTTTCATTCAGCACATTATTTTCCTTCTCATCAGTCTCGTTTACCATATTTGTTTCGTTGCACTCCTCACCTGTTTCATTCACAGCTTCACTCCCCCTCACAACATGGGGTATATCATCAAGTATGAGTGACTCGACATTATCACATATCCCTCGTACTTCTCCAAAATCCCTATTTTCCCCAGGTTGTGATGACGAAGCCGTAGTCGAAACCAAATATGGATAAACGTGTTCATAGAAAATGACGTCTCTTGACACAAAGACCCTTTGTTCCTTTAAATCGAACACCTTCCATCCCTTTTTACTGTGAGGGTAACCTATAAAAATGCATCTTTTCCCCCTTTCGCCAAATTTGTCCCGTGTCTTATCCTTATTGTGGACATAACACAAGCAACCTAATATTTTCAAATTATCGAGATTGGGTTTCTTGTGATGTAAAATTTCATAAGGCGTTTTACCCCCTAATAAAGGTGTGGGTGTTCGATTTATTAAGTACGCAGCAGTCATAATACACTCTCCCCAAAATTGCAAAGGTAAGCCCCCTTGAAACCGTAATGCTCTTGCCTTCTCAAGGATATGACGGTGTTTCCTCTCGACTCGTCCATTTTGCTGGGTGTGTCAACATTGCTAGTTTGAAAAACAATTCCATTTTCTCTATAATAATGTTCCATCGACCCAGACAACAACTCGGTTCCATTGTCACTTTGAATTATTTTTACACATGTTTCAAATTGGGTTTTGACCAATTGACAAAACGTTTTTAGCAAGTCCCCAGCCTCACTCTTATCTTTCATTAGATAGACCCAAACTCCCCGACTATGGTCATCTACTATAGTCAGAAAATAATGTGCTCGGGTCAAGCTAGCAACACGATATTTTCCCCATATATCACAATGAATTAAACCAAAAGGCACACCACTTCGTTTATTATTAATTTTAAAGGGAAGACGAGTTTGTTTCGCCCTACAACATGAATCACAAACTTCATCTAATGTCCAATGTAAATTGCAACCAACTAAACCAGAAAATTGAGAAAAAATACTCTTAGAGGGGTGACCCAATCTCCTATGCCACAACCTTTCTTCCTTCGAGACTCCTACTTGTGCTAGTGATTCTGCCTTGCTTGCTCGATAATAGTAGACTCCGTCACGATGCTCACCCCGTCCAATCTCCGTCCTCGTAGTCGGGTCCTGCATTGTACAATGGTCGGAATAAAAAGTTATTACGCAATTATTTTCATGAATCAATTGTTTTACTGAAATAAGGTCACACGTAAGTGTGGGCACATATAGAACATCTCGCAAAACGAAATTTTCGCTTAGTCTGATGCTTCCATGAACATGAGCTTCAACACGCCTCCCATCTGGTAAGCTCACACTCGAAGCTTCTTCAATCCAGGTACGTTCTAAGATATCCTGTCGTCCCGTCATATGGTGCGATGCTCCGCTGTCTATCAACCATTCAATATTAATATTCATTTTTATACCTTGCAATTTATCGCTTCCTTCGGGGCTCGCCATAATCAGGCTCCGCAATCTCTCAATTTCTTCATTTGAGAAAGGTTGATTCTGCCGTGATGATTCTCCTTCCTTTGCTTCTGACTTTCCCATAGCATTGGCCTGATAGTTGCTCCGTCCTCTTCCTCTTCCTCGGCTGTAAGAGCCACGGTTGTAGCCACCTCCTCTTCGACCACGTCCCCTTTCTCTCGCTTTTACTTCTTCATACCCATGCTTATCATAACAATCTTCTTCTTTGTGGTAATACTTTCCACAGTGAGTGCATTGTGGTGGTTTGTACCTTTGTTCTTGGTCTCCTTTCCCTTTTCCTTCTTCAAAAGTTTTCACTGCCATTGCAGCGTCATTGCGCTCTTCCTTAACTTTGGTCAAGGATGCGTGTCTTTCTTCCCTTAGGATCATAGCGTATGCACGAGTCAAAGAAGTAATTGGGTCTTCCATCAATAGGTTAGATCGAATGTTTCCGTAAAGCCTCGAATCTAAACCCATCAAGAATTGATGGACTTTCTCTTCTTCTCGTTCTTTCGCCATCGACGCAGCCGCTCCACATGTACAATTCTGAACTTTACTGTAATTGCTCAATTCGTCCCATATTGTCTTGAGACGTGTGTAGTATTCGACGACGGAATCTCCTCCTTGCTTGCATTCATTCAACTCACTTTTCAGTTGATGAACCCTAGGAGCATTGCCAGCCGAATATCTATCCGCCAATTCCTTCCAAATTTCCTCAATTGGTTGAGAAAACGAAATACTCGCATGTAACTTCGGATCGATCACATTACGAAGCCATGCTCTTAACATTGCATTGCACGACCTCCATGCTACGGTTTCAACACTGTCTTCTTCTCCATAATTCTCTGGTTTTTTGACCTTCCCTTCGAGAAAAGCCAACTTATTTTTGGCATCGAGTCCGTTTTTGACGGCGTCTGCCCACAAAGCATAGTTGTTGCTGTCGAAGATAATCTGTGTGACATTCAAATTTGGACTTTCGGAAGGGTGAAGGTATAATGGTGATGTTACTGGAATGGTCTTTGGACCGTTTCCTTTTGTCGATTTGGTGTCTTCTCCGACCATGATGAAATCGACTGGTTGGTTGGTTTAATTTTGTGATTGGATCGATTTTTATGGCTCACGATACCATGTGAAAATTAACAAACAGAGAGGTGGAATTAATTCTTGTTATTCATTCAATGTGCAAGAGCATACATATATACTACAACCATATTAAACCTACGTCCAACCCTAAAGCAATCTTCTAATATTAAGGCAACTAAAATATTTACTTTCCTACTAACAATGATTTCATGTATTGTACAATATTCCATAATATCTTGAGCATATTCTTTCAAATAATTATTGTAAACGGTGACATTTCCGTTTCAAAGAATGAAAATTACCAATCGAAAAAACGGTGAGAGAATAAAACTATTAATCATATCACATGTACCCGGCGCAAATATTGTTACACCATTAAATTATTGAGAGACCAAATTTTCGTACCCATTTATCTGTTATTCGTGAGCCTTTTATTGTTGATCGTGTTTTATTATTAACTATGATTTAATTTGTACCTATTTTATTAACTCTAATATCATTTTTTCTTCAAAATGTAAATCCAAAGTCAATATTGTCATCACGTATTAGAAGTTGGGAACCTTCAAAATCTAAACCTAGGACTTTGTCTCTTGAAACCCTAAACTAAATCCAAGTTGTATATTGTCAAATAAATGTCAACAAGTATCAAATGTTGGAATCCTTAAAAATAATAGGGCATCACTAGTCAAATAAAACATCATGGGTTATGGGTTGCACAAAGGCAAAATAGAATTGGACGATTCATAAAAAATTAGAGTATTGAGAAATTGTAGGAGTTGAATCTAAATGACAATGAAATTGTTGAAATAGCTCCGATATGATAATTTTAAATCATATGCAAGTGTTCTATATACTTCGTATTAATTAAATATGAAAAGAATTGATGAAAGGTGTAGTTTCCTACTTATTTATATTAGCAATTGGTTGGTTTTAAGTTATGTTGCTCAGACTTGTTTAGAAGTATTCAAGTATATAATGACGCAGCTGTCTATATAAATGACGCATTCAGTTGTTTTTACGAAAAATGTGATGCTTGTTTTGACTTTAGATAAGATGTCCAAATGACATACGCTCATCCGAGTGTTAAGTGTCGAATACAGAGACGCGAGGTAGTATGAAAAATTAGATTTACATAAGATTTAAGTATTGGAGAACATCTCAAATTTTCAACCAAGAGCCTAAATTCATGGTTGAGATCCAGTAATTGGTTAAAGGTATGATTGCATGGTTATTGAAAGTTTTGATATCATGTTATCAGAATCATCTCAACTAAAAGATTAAGTTGATAGTTGAAATCTAGTAATTAGTTCTTAATATTATAATGCAATTGACAACACGAAGATGCAATTTGCGTTATAAATCACGTCACTAAGGCGATGAGAGACGGATCAGAGCTTCTTAGCGATTGTATGTTCAGTCAACATGGACAAGATATATACGGAGTACGTTGTAATTGACAACACGATGTACACTTGACTTATTTTAAGGTATCTCATGTATAACTTACAGTAAGAGCATTGAATCTTATGCCAGTGTTTGAAGTGTTCCTATTTGATATGTTTGTCAACTCTAATATGGAGTGCTCGTACACCGATCTGGCATCGGGCCAGGTTGGGAAACTCGGGTCCTAAACCAACCCGTGGTAAAAGTAAGATCTGGCTAGACTGGCTCATACTTGGACCTTAGCTTACCCGGTCCATTATGCCCATGTTTTAGTTTTTTCATCGGCTAAGGTTAATATGGAGTACTCGTACATAGATCTAGCAAATGGTCGGGTTAGCGTAGGGTCGGGGCCAAGGTTGGGAAACTCCGACCCATTATGCCTATGTTTTTGTCTTTTAATCGGCTTAGGTTGGGAAACTCTAATATGGAGTACTCGTACATTATGCCTATGTTTTTATTTTTTAATCCGCCCAGGTTGGGAAACTCCGACCCATAGATCTAGCAACTCTAATATGGAGTACTCGTACATAAAGTAAGGTCTGGCTGGGCTGACTCATGCTTGGTCCTAACCCGATCCATTATGCCTATGTTTTTGTTTTTTAATCGGCTTAGGTTGGTTGTGCCCAAGTTTTTGTCCGTAAACCGGCCCGGAGATTGAACGGACCAGTGCCCCTTACCCAAGTCGTCTTGGCCCAGCCCGTTCTGTTGACCAGGTCTACTCGTACCTAAGTGGTAGGAGACTATGAGTCGATAACACTCTATACATCTTTTTCGCGGAAATGATCCAACCTTTTCAAAGTAATAAAAATATGTTTTAAGGAACTTATATATAGGTAGTGATCTCTAGTGTTACCTCCAAATCAAGCCCTCGTACTTGTTATTACATATATGTAGTCACATAGATGAGTATAAGGTCAACAAAATGAATGCATCATCAAAAATTCCCCTCCCAAAAAAATGTCATTCCATAGTTATACTAGCCATCCTTATAACATGTAATTCCTTGGTGGCTCCGGTATTCGGTCAAGGCGGTAGTAATGGAACTGCAACAAGAAGACTTAAGATTGTAATCCCGGTAAGTACGTACAAGGAGTTTGTAAGCATCACTAAGGACCCGGTCACCGGGGAACAAACATATGGTGGTTTCTCCATCGAGGTGTTTAAGGCGGTTGTAAACACCGCCTTAACCGATCCTATTGTGTACGATTTTGTCCCTTTTGCTAAACCCGATGGATCCTTCAATGGTAGCTTCGATAAAATGCTTCAAGCCGTTTTTGATAAGGTACATATATACACACGTACGGGATCATTGGCATGTCAATTTCGTGTCGGGTTCTTATCTTGTCATTACTTGCCAGCTCTAGATTTATCCCTTCATAACTTTAAAATCCCATCTGCGCGCCACACAAATACACGAATTTTTTGGATAATGGGGATTATTTAGCAAATTAATTAGGGATTTAGAGTCCATTTCCAACTATTTTGGTTCAATGGGTTCACGTCATCACTTTTATTTTATTTTCCAGTTTTTATGTGAAGCCACTAAGGTCTCTAGCGGCTTATATCTCTACCATTTTTGTGTACCAACTACAAAAAATTTTGGTGGGCAAGATTCTGGTCCAAGACCGGACCGGATGGACCGGAATTACCCACTTTTTCAATTTTCGGTCCAAAAATTCCGGTCCATTGGACCAGATCGGACCGGAATAAAAAACAATTTTAAGAAAAAAATGAAAATAACCATAATTCCGGGCATTCCGGTCCCGGACCGGAATCTTGGAAAATGGTGGACCGGAGACCGGACCGGAATTTTTAATTCCGGTTCCGGTCCACTGGATTCCGGTCTGGACCGGTCCATTTTTCCTGTCCGGACCGGATTATGCACACCCCTACCTGGACCCATTGGTTCAAAATAATTTGAAATGGACCGTAAATCCCTAATTAGTTTGCTAAATGGACCCATTGGTTCAAAATTCCGGTTCACGTATTGTTAATAAATGCATGCAGGAGTACGATGGGGCGGTAGGAGATACAACATTGAGATTTTACAGAACGAGGTGGGTCGACTTCACGTATCCATACACAGAGACAGGAATAACAATGATGCTTCCTACAAATCGAAATCTGAATAACCGACAAGTCACTCGAATCAAAGTCATACCACTCATCAAGGGTTTGGTATCAGCAACGTTGGGGTTTTGCTTCATCAGTGCTCTCCTCTTTTGGTTTGTCGAATACAAAAACCACAAAAATAATAATAAAACGATTATCAGTTCACCTCAAGCTGACGACACACCTCCTGACATTTACCCGAGAGATGACAGTTACTGGCATAGTAAGTTGATTCTTTTAACTTTTTAATTAATTAACCTGTTAAATACAAACAGGGTAAATTCTAGTTCAATGTTGGTTCGGATTGACATTCTTCTTTCGATTGATGTAATTGTTAGGATAAAACACGTCAAATTGAATCGTAGTATTGTAAGATCATACAACTTAACCATTAGAATGTGGATACAATAATATTCCGTAACTCATTTTCCTATGAAGATAGAAGCAATGTTACCGGGAACAAACAACAAGTATCCTGATTAGGGGCAGTCAAACATTCGGGCTGGGGTGGGCCCGCTGACCTGAAACCAGGTCCGTGGTAGGGGCGGCCTACTGGAGGTGGGCCCGGAACCGGGACAGAGTGGGTCGAGGGGTGGGTCAAGCCGTCTAGGGCAATTCGGGTATCATTTGCTCGAGACTCTGGCCAGCCCTAGTTTTTGATGGGTCGGGCCAGGCTAGTCACGGGTTAGATAGGCCGGGTTAAAAGCAACCCGAGGGGTGGCCCGGATCGGCCCTGAGGTTTAACCAACTCCAATTCCGACTATGACCCAAACCGTGGACCTTGTAACTAGACCTGGCAAAAGTAACACGACCCGACCCGAAAAGATTGGCCCGAGACTCGAAGTGACCCGAACTACATCACTCGAATTTGACTCGAAAACCCGAATTGACCCGACCAGCCCGAACATGACCCGAGTTTTCTTGACCCTAACTGACCCGATCCGAAACCACCAAACCCGAAAATGACCCGACAAATAAAATACTATAACTCTAATTGAACCGAAAAGACTGAAATGACTATTTCTCTAGTATTCATTGACCCGAAAATGACCCGACCCGGAACAACCCGACCCGCTTGACCCGAAACCCGAAAAGACCCGCCCCGACCCAAATTAACCTGAACTCAATGAGAGACCCGAATTGACCCGACCCGTTGACCCGTTTTGCCAGGTCTACTTGTAACTTACCCGAATAGCTCTTATTTGGCTCAACCCGTATCCAACTAGTCCATCCAATATTGTAATTTGTAAGTTTGTAACCCGACTCGTTTGACCCTATTACACACACCATAAATGTCTAATTGTGGAATATGATGGTGCAGGGGAAACACTAAAAGCAATAGTCCACACAAGATTAGTGATGGTAATGTGGTTTCTAGTGCTAATGTTCTTATCTGCATGTTACGCTGCAAGCCTTAGTTCACTGCTAACAGCCCAACAACAGAAAATGCCAGTCAGAACACTAAATGAACTTATAAGAACAAGAGCAAATGTAGGGATTCAAACCGGAGCATTTACGTTTAATGCGCTCAAAGAACGAGGGTTTTTGGAGAGTCAATTACATGCTTACAGTTCGGAGCAAGAAATGGTCGAAATGTTAGCTAATTAAGGGGAGTAATCCTGGTGGTGTTGTTGCTGTTATAGATGAAACTCCTTACCTTAAAGTCTTTCTTTCTAAGCAATGCAATAATGATTATACTCTTGTTCCTTCTGTCAATCTCCCTGCTGGCGGTTTTGGATTCGTAAGTCTCTTTTTTTCGAATTTTTTGGTTAATGAGTGTTAATTAGCAAAATAATTAGATAATAAGGGCTCACTTGAAACTATTTGGGTCTATAGTGTCCATGTCATCACTTTTTATTTTTTTCTAATTTTTATATAAAACCGCTAAGAAACTTGTCGGCTTTACAAAATGTCATCGTCCAAATATTTGTATATGTTTTATTTAAAAAAAAAAAAAAAAAAAAAATGAAGAGCAAAGCCGCTGAGAAGTTCAGTGGCTTATTACAAAGTTTCCAACAATTTTCAACAAATTCCATTAGCTACCCTACAAAATGACCGTACTGATATGATAAGCCGCTAAGATTCCTAACGATTTGCCTTTTATATATATAAAAAAAAACTAAGTGAAGCCGCTAGGTTTCTTAGCGGTTTCATATAAAAATTGGAAAAAAAATAAAAAGTGATGACGTGGACACTATGGACCCAAATAGTTTCAAATGAACGCTTATTACCTAATTATTTTGCTCATTAACGCTAATTAACCAAAAAAATCCTTTTTTTCGATATTTCTTTTGATTGAAGAAGTATCTTGCAGAACGGTTTCTGAGTTGGTTAGGATAACCAACTCAGAATTTGAGCTTCATTATAAAAATATTAATTTTAAAAAATTATAATGAAACTCATGAATTATATAAGCTCAATTAGATTTTAATTTTGACATTAAAAAATTTAAATATAAATCAAAAATTATTAAAGCTCGAAAAAAATACACATAAACTCGGTTAGATTTGTTATGATTGTACAAATTGTACAATGCTCTTGTACATGCAACAGGTTGTATAGTAGTATTCGTGGGTGAAAGTTTCAAAACTTCTGAGAACGTTGTTTCAAATTATAAAGGGTAATGTCTTGTTTAGTACAGTACTAACTAGATTATTATTAGCAGAAGCATATTAGTTAAGCAGATTATAAATGACAAATTGAATTCGCGGGTTTGACTAGTTAGTAGTTACAGAGTACTACCTGAAATGGTCACTAACTAGTTGTGATAATGGAAACAGGCATTTCAGAAAGGATCTGGTTTAGCAGCTGAAGTCTCGAATGGAATACTGAAAGTGTTGGACAGTGGACAAATAACAACAATTCAATCACAAACCGTTGGAGACTCGGAAAAACAGTGTAGTCCAGATGACATGAGTGCAAGTTCCGACTCGAGTATGCTAGACACGGATACATTGTGGATTTTGTTTGCAGGGGCCATAGGTGTTGCGATCCTTGTTATCATCTTGTATTTTGTTTATTTGGGAACACAATGGGATGCTTTTCGAAAGAGACTTGCATTTCCTTGCTATATGTTGCCCGGATAAGAGAGGCATAACTAAACAGTTACGAATGTGTGTGCGAGTGAACACTTTTTTGGTGTTGATCAGGATTATGATATGCCTACAGTCAATTGGAGCAATCTTTCGAGATATATTTAAATGTGGAATTTTGTTATTTGTCTATGAAATTCTATTGATTTTATTTGAAGGTTACTTTGATTTGATGTTATTTTATATGTATTTACTACTCCCTTCAATCCAATTTTAACTACTGGACTAAATCATAAACTTTAAGAAAATCACACGATTTGAATGCAATAAGGGCTGATTTTTCTTGAGCCAAATTTGAAAGTATAAGTGTTGTCTTTCCCATGATGAACTGAATCCCTATCAAACTTGCAAGTAAAAGATGGCAAGCATCCATAGGTAGAACATCACAAAGAGCCTCATCTATGTAGTTTTTGTCAATGGAGAAGGATACCAAACATTGTTTATCAACCATTACCTCGGCCCCTTTGTTGAGCCACCTTAATTTGTAAGGACATCGGTGGTCTTGTGTAGGCAAGGATAGCTTCTCAACAAAAGTACTAGAGGCCACATTAGTACAACTCCCGCCATCAATGATTAGGTTACAAACTCTTTCCTTAATGGTGCACCTAGACCGAAATATTTGTTGTCTTTGGTCTACTTCTAAGGATTGGGATTGTGTGTGCATTATCCTAAAGTGACCAAACTAAAACCTGCATCCGGCATCACCAACTCATCCTCCCCCGGTTCCACATCCTCCTCATCCTAATCACAAACAAGAATCGCATCATCTTCGCAATGAACCACTTCAAAGCTACTAAGGGCTCTCTTTGTAGGACATTCTTTAGCAAAGTGACCATTCAAGCATAGGAGTTTTCGTTTGGGTGTTGGTTTCTTTGAGTTTGGTCTCGGCAAAGGGGGGTCTAGGGGCTGTTTTGGGCATGAATTTTGAACTTGTGGTCTTCCCCTTACCCATCTTTTCCCTTAAGGCCAAGTTCGATCACGGCCTCATCAAAGGACCAAACTTGATGCATTCTAACTCTACTAGCAATTCTATCATCCAATCCTTCCACAAACCTAACAATCTTTTGCTCGGTTTTCTCATTCATTTTACATTGAAAAGTGAGTTGTTCAAAATCTCTAAGGTAGGATTCAAGGGATTGTTGGTCTTGCTTAAGTTTTGTGAGCCTAATAAACGTATCTTGGGTGTAGTCTTTAGGCACAAAATTTTCTTTAAGTTTCTTTTTTAACTTTAGGCAAGATTTAATAGGTTACTTGTCATCCCTTTTATTTGGTTCTTTAAGTTCTCATACCAAAGTGAAGCAATATAACCTTTTAAGTTTTAAGATGGCAACTTTAAAAGACTAAGCATCTGAGTAGGCTTTAAACTCAGAGACTCTTTCAATGGTCCTAAACCAATCTAGTAAATCCTCCCGGTTTAAACTACCATGAAAATAAGGAATTTCTACCTTTAAGTCTTTGTTGAGCTCTCCTTGAAAGTCTTCGAACATGGACTCCTCCGAATCCGACAATGCCTTCTCTTCATGGTTGCCTTGACCCCTTCCTCTTCCCTTGAGACCACGGCCTCTTCCCCTACCACGAGGTGGTCTTCCATCTCTTGTTGGTGTTGGAATGTTGGCCATGATAGCATTGAAAGAAACCAACATTAGGTCACATTTTTTTAGAAATTTGTGTCATTTGGTTCTCTATTCCGGTGAGCCTCTCTTCACTCATGGTTGTTTTTTGTGTTTTTATTGTAGTTAGGATATAATGAACTCACAAGAAAGGCTTTTCCCAAGACTAACACAAGATGGAATTGTGTTATAACCTGGCTCTAATACCAATTTAGACTAAATCATAAACTTTAAGAAAACCACATGATTTGAATGCAATAAGGGCTGAAATTTTGGACGGTTAATGATTGGAATTTGAGTAAAAGATATGACTTAATCCGAATACTAAGCAATAGATTGAGCCTAAGGCTAGCCCAAGCACAAAGCAAAGGGTTAACCTAAACCCCAAGCACTAAGTAAAGGAGTCTCTTCAAGCACTAAGCAAAGAAGAATTAAGAAGAAAGTAAAGCTTCAACTTGTGTTTATAATTCATCAAATCTGATTTTTACATAAGGTTGGTTTTGCTTTTATAGACCAAGCAAAACAATATCCATCCTACATTCAAATACAAATCTAAGGGCTCATAGAGGCCACAAAAAACGGTGCAATGGCTGGTCCCAAGGACCTTACACAAGTTGAAAATCATAGACTAAAAACAAGGAAAGGTAAACTAATGAGACAATGATTATTTAACATAAAGTAAACTCTTTTGGAAGCATTAAAAGGACCGGCCAAGCTTGTATAAGAGTCATAGAGCAGAAAAAAAGGAGCTTTGGGGTTATCTTGGGTAGTTTAGGAAGGTTGAAAGTGACTTGAAAGCGACCTTTGTACCTTCTCTTGTAAACCGTGTTCATTGAGGACCACCCGGTTTGTTGCCTTCTTTAATCTATGATTGGTACCTCTTCAAGACAAAAGTGCTCTAAACTCACCATAGAAGGGTCCTAGGCCGTTAAATGCCATATGTTCTTAGACGGATGATATTTTGACCACGTTTTTCTTCATTTATATATTATGTTTTTTTTTTCTCGAAATTATAATTTTACGAAACCTTTTTTTTTATAACAAACGTAAATATGTAAATTTTAGGTAAAAAATTTGAAAATTTGGTTATATATAATTCAGGTCAATATTTAACTTTAAAAGGTGAATCAGTAGTTTGGATTGGATTGGAGGGAGTATAACATAACAAAAAATGAGGTTAAGAAGGCCGGCTATGAGATCATGTCTCTAATCAAGATTCTATCAAGTCCTCTCCATCTTCTAAAATATGCATTTTAAATTTCTACTTCAAGCTAATATCAAAATTAATCACAATTTTCTGCTTCCTCCATTCTAATCTATTTTATACATTTGATAAAATATCTTATATGTACTCCGTATTCAACAAATGTATAAAAATGATTGGAATGGAGGAAGTATAATTTTTAAAAAAATTGTCAGTTCATAATTGGAAGTCGTAAACCTAGTGGCAGAACCAAGGTGGCCGACAGAAACAGTGACACCATAGATGATGAAATTTTTTAAAAATCTTTGTACAAGTTTCAATTTTTTCTCGAAATTATTTTATTGTATTATTAGTTCGCCCGTTACTAGAATGAACGAAAGAGTGGTTCCCTTGCGTAAACCAGTTATGAATGATACTCTTATTAATAAAACTGACATTTGCCGCCAAAATGGTTATTGGTGTTACGAAATAGGTATCCATAAAATTATTGTGGATGTAATCACAAAACGCTTAACTACTTGAATCAAATAACAACATGAATATTCTACGATGAGGGAGATATGAGTCAGCAAAAAAACAAGTAGTGATATACATATGTAAAGTAAATATAAATAATTCAATGGAACGAATGAAGTACTTTTGTAGTTTATACTCTCTCCATTCAACTCTCCACTGCCACTATGCTTTTTCACGTTTGCCAACGCGTTTTACGCGTTAAATATCGTTAGTTACGTATTTTTAAAAATTATAAAAGACTAGTATTGGTGCCTGGCTTCGCCCGGGCTACCTCTACTTACTATTAATTTTTTTTCATTAAATAAAATTACTTAAAGTTGCATAACCCCTAAATTTATAATTA
Source organism: Silene latifolia (assembly GCF_048544455.1). Lineage (NCBI taxonomy): Eukaryota > Viridiplantae > Streptophyta > Magnoliopsida > Caryophyllales > Caryophyllaceae > Silene > Silene latifolia. The sequence goes on from NC_133528.1 coordinate 3,247,170, forward strand.
ATATATTTTTTATAACATATCCTAAAATTACGGTTACGATGAAATAAATATTTTGAGACAAATTCACTACTCCCGCTATTAATATTTTACTCTTATTAATGAAACAATAGTAATAACATTTCACTACTTGCCCGTAATCATTGTTACTTTCCCAACTCCCCCCCGTAATTATTGTTACTGTCACTACTGCCGCATTAATATTGATAATTTCACTACTCCCGCCGTAATTATTGTTACTTTCACTATTGCCGCATTAATATTGATTATTTCACTACTGCCGTTGTTGTTTCTACCACTCTCACTAATCTCGTTGATAATATTGTTACTTTTATTATTCAAATGAGTGATCACTATCATATAACTATATCCAATGTTACTACAATTCTTTTCTTTACTGGCGAAATTACTTTTACTACTTAGGCATGCAATTTTAAGAGGATTATATATTTATATAAATATATTACTGATGGGGCATATTCTGCACCGCTGACCAAGTCAACATACTGAGCAAGGTCAAGGGTATCCACAGCAAAGTCAACGACTTAGACAATCTAGCCGATGCATCCCATCGGCCTGTCACCTGGGTCTCGGCCTGGCAACTAGATAGCCGGGGCACATGTCCGCGTACTCATATCCAAGACCCCTCGGCCGGCCTGCCATAGGTCCGTCGGCCGAGGGTAGAACGGTCTTTCCACCTGCCAGCCACTTGGCCACTACATGACAAAAGGTGAAAGTCTATAAATACTCCTCAACCTTCATTGAGGAAAGGATCCACAAATTGACCTAATAACCACTATTCATCTGGTAATATCTTCCTTATCTCTCTATATTATACTCTTAGCCAAGTAACAACAACTTACCTCTCTAAGTTAACTGACTTGAGCGTCGGAGTGAGTACGCTCGGCCAAAGCCGAGCCCTCAGTTTGTTCAACGTTTCAGGAGACCGCTAGGAGGATTCAAGCAAAGACATCATTCTACGAGCTACAAGTGGTAACAAATATATGCTCTGGAATTACACCCGGAACAATTGGCGAGCTTGTCATCAAGCAGCTCGTCAAATTTGCCCCACGGGAAGGAACCATCAAGAGGGAAAAGCTCCCCGATCACTTCCCTAGCAGCTTCTTCGGCCAAGTCCCGGAATTCAGCGCACAGGTTGGGGAGCATGACGGTTTGGAGCATCTCAATGTCCTCCTCCTTTTGCTTGATGATGGCCTCTTTGCTCCGAATCACCTCCGCCTGGGCCTTAAACAGTCCCCGGATTCGTTCCTCTGCTTGGAGATGAGGTCGGCATGCCTCGAACAAGGTTATACTTCTCGAGCGGCTTCGCGGCTTCGGGCTGCCGCAGCCTCGGCTTTGGCTCTCTCAAAGAAGGACCTCCTTTTCGCCGTCCTCCCCGAGTTTTCTCTCGCCCAAGAGCGCCTTCTCGGCATTTCCCCTAAGCCTCTCGCTCATTGAGGAGATCCACTTCGCCGACGCACCACCGCTTAGTGGCATTACGCTCGAAACATGCTCGAGCCACGGCCTTCTCCTGCTCCATGAGACGAGCACCGTAACCACGTTCCACCTCGCCGCTCCTTAATCGGCTTCGTGCCTTCCTCTATAAGGCGGGAGACGGAAGCCTTCGGGATGAAGGGACGGTGGTGACACTTTGACCACCAGCCTGCAGCTGGGAGAGGGAAGCCTTCTGGGATGAAGAGTTGACGGTGACGCCTTGATCACCAACCTGCGCAGAGATCCCCTCCCCTTGCTGCCCAATGAGAGCGAAACCCGACAGCGGCTGGTCTACAAAATTTAATAAAGGCATTAGTATCAACATGTATCGACATATCAGAAAGCCTGTCATCAGGCGCACCTAATGACCTGGCTAAATTTGAGCCACAGGATAGATAGGTACCATGCTTGGCCTTCTTGGCCGGAGGAGGCACTTCCTTGCCACCGGCAGAGGCTGTCTCTTTCCTCTTTCGGATAAGGGGAGATTCCTCCGCATCAGAGTCCCCCTCAGAAGGAATATCAACAATCTCCACCGTCTCCTTCTTAGGGGGGGGGGGGTGGGAGGTGGAACCGGCGTCGACGCCTTCGCCGCCGAAGACTTTGTTTTCCGCGTCCGACGCACTACGCCGCTAACAACCTTCGCCTGAGCCTCCTCCAAGCTCAAGCCCTTCAGCCGTTGTTTCATGAGGTCATTCGGCGACGTCCTGCGGTCATGAGCTAAAGCCTTGGGATGCAAGTTAGCAACGGTTTTATCTTTGTGCAGCCCCATTCTCCGGAGGATATCCTCAGACAGGTCCGGTCCAAAGTGGTCTATGAAAGAAACAAAGCAAGAGTTAAGTAGAGGAAATAAATCGAAGTTCGAGAAACAGGAACATTGAGAGCGGTGATGGGCCTCACACCGGCCCCACTCACCCTGTGCTAGGGCCGGTATGAGGCCGACATGGCAGAGCGGCTCATCCTGAAGAATGATCTGCGTCGGGGGAATCCATCTTTTCGGCACCCCACTCTTGTCCACCTCAAAGAGCCTCATTGCCAGCCTCTCATCCTCCTTAAGAGGGACCTTACTGGCATCCATCTTGAGCTTCTTCCGGGTGACCCATCTGTCGTGCTCCGCCTTAGTCTCGCACCGCAAATTAACTTGGTGCTGGAAGGAGCGGGGCAGCGGATAGTCATCCGGCACCTTAACGTACACCCACCGACCTTGCCAGTCCTTGCAAGAAGAAAGTTTGTCAACAGAGACATAACCCTGCTCCATTTGCACACTGTACCATCCGACGCGGCCAGAGAATGGTTTGAGATGGTGAAGCCGGCGGAATAAATTCACCGTTGGGGCCTCTCCCTTGAAGAGACAAAGCCAGACGAAGCCGATTATGGTTCTCATAGCCAACGGGTGCAGTTGGGCAACGGCAACGTTCATGGCTCTAATGATGGCCATAACGTACCCATTCAGCGGAAACCGGAGCCCATACTCCAAATGCCGCATGTATACGCCGGTGTAGCCCGGTGGAGGGCAACAGACGGCCTGACCCTCCTCAGGGATGACAATTTTGTATCCCTACCGAAGAAAAAATGGCCCTCGAAAAATGTCTCGCCGGAACAACTGGCGAGCTTATGAGTCCAAGTACGATCAAGACGGACCTTACAGGCGTCGCCGTGATCCATGACGTACTGTCTCCCCTCATTAGGACGAGACCTTTCCGCATCATCACCGAAGTCATCACCCAAATCACCAAAGGAATCATCATCCTCCCATTCCTCCAGAATTTGAGGATCAACTTCAGGAGAAGGAGACCTAGGGCCCCCCGACGCAGGTTTTCTAGGTCCAGCAGAAGACATGTTCACAACAAATTACTAGCAAGATAAAAAAGGAATTTATTTGTTTACCTCGAAGAAAAACACTCGCCGGATCGAAGACTGAAGATTGGAAGAAAAGGAAGCCCTTGAAAGTTTAGAAAGATGAAGATTTTGGAGAAAATTTGAGAAAATGAAATTGGTGGCCAAAATCACGAAATAACTGCCCTATTTATAGGGAAAAGCCCATGAAGAAGGACCAATCAGGGCACAGCCCATGAAGCGTCAACCAATCAACAACGACACGTGTCGGACATGCAACCACGGAATGTCAATCGTTGCAACGATTAAATGTCAATCAATGCAACAGTGACCAAGCGTATTCAATACGCCCATTCACATCTCTTCGCCTGTTCATCTCCCTCAACAAATTCCTAGGTACCCGCTCTCCGCCGGCCACATGATCAACCAAGCTAGGAAGCACGTAGCAATCAAAAACAACCGGCACTCTCACCCGGTCTCGGCCGGCGTCACATTCTTTCCCACATCGGATACCCTTTACGCATCCATGTGGAGGGGGGATATGGTACGGCCTAACAAAAACCACGCCGATGCATCAGAAGAAGCCGATACCAGAAATTTTGCAAAAATACTTACGCAGAATATACGCTCAACATACATCGGAGCCCATACCACGGCATAGACTACGCTGGGGGCAAATTGATGGGGCATATTCTGCACCGCTGACCAAGTCAACATACTGAGCAAGGTCAAGGGTATCCACAGCAAAGTCAACGACTTAGACAATCTAGCCGATGCATCCCATCGGCCTGTCACCTGGGTCTCGGCCTGGCAACTAGATAGCCGGGGCACATGTCCGCGTACTCATATCCAAGACCCCTCGGCCGGCCTGCCATAGGTCCGTCGGCCGAGGGTAGAACGGTCTTTCCACCTGCCAGCCACTTGGCCACTTGGCCACTACATGACAAAAGGTGAAAGTCTATAAATACACCTCAACCTTCATTGAGGAAAGGATCCACAAATTGACCTAATAACCACTATTCATCTGATAATATCTTCCTTATCTCTCTATATTATACTCTTAGCCAAGTAACAACAACTTACCTCTCTAAGTTAACTGACTTGAGCGTCGGAGTGAGTACGCTCGGCCAAAGCCGAGCCCTCAGTTTGTTCATCGTTTCAGGAGACCGCTAGGAGGATTCAAGCAAAGACATCATTCTACGAGCTACAAGTGGTAACAAATATCTGCTCTGGAATTACACCCGGAACAATTACATATATGTATTAAATCAAATCGAAAGAATTATGCAATATTATATATTATGGAATCTAACTTGAATTATTTATAACCTACTTATTATATTTTTGTATGTTAAATAATTAACATCTTTATACATCTAATAAATTATAAAGTTTAATAAAATTGCATAGATTTTAAATTTAATATATAATTTTATGATGATAATAAGTGTGCATGTTTATACTAATTAATTATTTTATTTTAAGGAAATTGACCATCTTCTAGTTTTCTATAAATATTTGGGAAAATTACCAGGCATCGTCTTTCTTTTAGTCTCCTTGAAATTGACCTTCTTAATTAATTATTTTATTCTAAGAAAATTGACCATCTTAAATAATTATTTTATTTTAAGGAAATTGACAATGTTTAGGAAAATTACCAAGCTTTTATATAATTTAATTTTAACCCAAAGTATATAATATTTGCATTGAGATCCCTTAATCGGGTCCATCACACGGTGCTATTGATTTAAAACTATATAGTATTGGTGCCCGGCTTCGCCCGGGCTACCTTTACTTACCATTAATTTTTTTTTTCATTAAATAAAATTACTTAAAGTTGCATAACGCATAAATTTATCATTAATATATTTTTCTATAACATATCCTAAAATTACGATAAAATAAATTTTGAGACAAATTCACTACTCCCGCTATTAATATTTTACTCTTATTAGTGAAACAATAGTAATAACATTTCACTACTTACCCGTAATCGCCGGTCAAGTCAAAGAGGTTAGGAAGCCGATCTAAGAAATCTACCGAAGGTTAGGGCCGAGTCGAAGAGTTACTTTTTGATGAAGGGAACGAAAAAGGCCTCACAGCCTCAGCTTCTCCAGCATGATACACAACACTTATAAAAGAGCTAGCATCTTTCCTAGGGGAAGAGTGATATAATCAGGTTACTTTCACTATTCCTGCCGTAATAATTGTTACTGTCACTACTGCCGCATTAATATTGATAATTTCACTACTCCCGCTGTAATTATTGTTACTTTCACTATTTCCGCATTAATATTGATTATTTCACTACTCTCGTTGTTGTTTCTACCACTTTTATTAATCTCGCTGATAATATTGTTACTTTTACTATTCAAATGAGTGATTACTATCATATAACTATATCCAATGTTACTACAATTCTTTCCTTTACTGACGAAATTACTTTTACTACTTAGGCTAGGCATGCAATTTTAAGAGGATTATATATTTATATAAATATATTACATACATGCATTAAATCAAATCGAAAGAATTATACAATATTATATATTATGGATCTAACTTGAATTATTTATAACCTACTTATATTATATTTTTGTATGTTAAATAATTAACATCTCTATACATCTAATAAACTATAAAGTTTAATAAAATTGTATAGATTTATAATTTAATATATAACTTTATGATGATAATAATTAATACCATAAGTGTGCATGTTTATATTAATTAATTATTTTATTTTAAGGAAATTGACCATCTTCTAGTCTTCTATAAATGTTTAGGAATTTATTCTCCTTAAAATTGACCATCTTAATTAATTATTTTATTTTAAGGAAATTAACCATCGTAATTGATTATTTTATTTTAAGGAAATTGACCATGTTTTAGTCTATTACAAATGTTTAGGAAAATTATCATGCTTCTATATAATTAATTTTAACCTAAACTATATAATATTTGCATTGAGATCCCTTAATCAGGTCCATCACACGGTGCTAGTGATTTAAAACTATATAGTATAATTAATTTGTATAACTTTCTTTAATTACATTGAAGTCCATTGGTTTCTGGATTTAATATATAGTATTGATTGATTGATTGATATATTTTTAATGTACTTGTAAAGACGAATTAAACAAAATCTCACGTCAATATATTTTCACTTATATATTAAGAGAAAATTAAAATTAAATAATTACTTATTAATAATGTACAAATAGAAATCGATAGTATAGAGTTGAATCGATAATATAATCTCCGAAGTTACCGGAGTCTGATGAGAAGAACACAACACGGGCCCTTCCACTGCACAAATACTACTATACAACCAGTTGTATAATAAGCATTGTACAACCATATACATTAATCCGAGCTTATGTGTAATTTTTCTGAGTTTTATAAGAGTTTATTTTTTTATGTTTAAGTGTGTGAGTTCAGAAACTTTACGGCATAGCTCAAATTCTTTTAAACAAAACTCGAAAACTTTAATACACAGCTCGGCTTCTATACCGTACAACTGCATACAACTAGTTGTATAATCTACTAATTGCTTCCACTGTTGCACACTTGCACACCCTTTTCCTTTTTTTTTTTCTAACCCCATCTACTCTTAAACAAGTGTTCCCCAGATTACCCTCATCCTACCCCACTCCCATCCTCTCCCACGGTCCCACCTGATTAACTTGTCCTAAACCCAAGGACAATTTCGTCAATTCACCCCTCCTAGAAAACCTCCTTAAAATAAACACTCATAATAAATCACAATCACCTACCTTCACGGCTTCACTTATTCCTCTTAACTATGTCTTCTTCATCTAATATTCTCGTCTAATCCATTATAAACTCCACCGTCCATCTCACTTAGACCCCACAAAATTGACCAATCCGAACAACCCGACAGAATAACCTGACCCGTATCCAATTCAACACTTGAACTCAAGATCTGAGCTGAACCTGAACCCGAATTGACCAAATCCGATATAATTCGACCCGAATGTTTATTGTCAACACTGATTATTTTCCATAAATAACTTGATAATCGTTACCTGAACCCGAAATAACCAGGACTAGGGCTAGTTAAACACTCAAACATAAGGGCTGACTCGGCCTGCCCCACCCCTCAGTCCACTTTTAGCTCGGCTCGCCCTAAGCCCAGCCCAGGTCATTTTTTGCTCGACCCGTCCCCTATCCCGAGCCGGTTCCAGGTCGCTCTAACCAACCCCGTCCCACCCGCCCGTTTGACCACCCTAACCCGAACTTGCTCGAACTCTTGAAATTGACCTTGTTTGAACTAATTCGACACAAACCCCATCCACTTGCCAGGTCTAATCTCACTTTTCTCACTAACTTAACAAAAATACTAAACAAAATTCATTACAATATTCGTACATAAAACCGTCTCGTACAAGAATACGCGTTACCACTTCCATCTCGAATCCACTTCCCTCACTAGTCACTACCCTTGTTACCAAGTCTTCATCATCTAATCCAATATAATCTCAACCGTTCATCTTCCCAAATCCAACGGCTCTATTTCCTCCTCCTCCAAATTAACTTCTCCCTAACCATAAACCCTAAAAATATCACTCTCACTTTCTCTCTCTTATTCGCCTCCTTTCTCTCTCTACTTTTTTCAACCAATTTACTCCGTCAATTTCTCATCTAAATCTCCAAATCTCGTAATAATCACTTCTTTTTCTAATTAATTTCTCAATTAATCGATCAAATTCCTCTTCTTTAACTAATTAATCTAATTTTTTTGATTAAATTATGTTGTTTTTATGATTATATGCTTTACTTTACAGATTCGTATTTTTATTATGCTTTGATCTATTATTTTATTTCTTTTTTTCGTTTTTTTTGGGAAAAAATTTCAATTTGTAACTGTAAGATGCTGTGAAGCAAGATTAGCGCGCGGAAATCAGTAACCGAAACGACGCGTTTGTTTGATTTGGAGGAGTTATTGGAAAACTCAGTGAGTTGACTCGGGAGATGCCGGCGGTTGAGATGCGGCGTTCGACAAGAGTGTTTGTGCCGAAAGCGAAAGTTGGCGGACATGTGAAGGTTTTAAGGTCTGGTAGACGTCTATGGGGTGATCCTTCTGTTAAAACTACGCTTAAAAACGACGTCGTTTTATTTCCGTTGATTGAAGATGATTCTGACTATAAACCGTCACCACCGCGGCGCCGGCCTGTGCCGCGACGGCGTCAGGAGTCGGCGGCGGTGGTGTTGAAACCAAAAGCGGAACAGATGGAGGTAGATGAGGTAAAGAAGGAGGTACAGAGCGAGGTGAAGGAAAAAGAAGTTAAAGAAGTGTGTAGGAGTGAACCTAGGGTGATTAAGAATGTGTATAGTAGGAAAAGGAAGCGGAATTCGGCGGTTTCAGATAGCGCTGAGCGCGAAAAAAGGAAGTTTGGATTGCATTTTGTGAGAAGGAAGAGGAGGAAAGCCGTGGAGAGTGAAAAGGTAGATGAAAGGAAGGTTCTTGATGATGATGATTGTGGTTTTTCGATTGTTGTTTCGGGTTTTTGTGGTGGTTGTAGTCTAAATTCGCGTCTTTTGGGGTCTGTGCTTAAGTATTTAGGGTATGGGAGTGTTGAAATGGTTCAGCTTTCGAGGTTTCTTGTTTCGAAACCAATTGGGGATGTGTTTGCATCGTTTGGGATTCGGTTTTTGTTGGTAAGTTGGCTTTTTTACGTGTGATTTTATTTCTTGGTGTTTTTTGGTAGCCAATGGATTTGCAATGTTTATTATAATTCTTGTTTGTTTCAGAATCGCCGGAGTTTGATTAACAGAGGAGTATGCAGGATTTTGGGTGCAAGGCAGATGATACCTTTGTTTACAGTAGATTTTTCTGCTATTCCCTTGTGTTTTACTGGTTTATATTTTGGAATATTAATGAGGTCGATTCGTGTTTCTTGCTCGTTGAAATTGAATTTCCACATTGTACAAGAGAGCACTTGTGATAGTGAACCACTTCTCTGTAGTGAGGACCGATGCGACCAGATGTTAAACATTCCTATTGCTACTGATAGAGATGTTAGGAGTAAGAAGGTTGTAGTAGCTGGTTTAGAGGCCAGTAAAGTAGGAAGTCGGATTCTCCAGTGTAGAAATGCTTTATTGACTCGAAGTCCTTCTAAAAGACGTAGAAGATCATTGAGAAATCGTAGGGCTAGAAACCCTTTGCACTTCATCATGCAGAGGGCTAATGGACTTTCGGTTTCTAATAATGTTGTGTTTAAGAAAAACAGTGGGCAGTTGTCTATGTTCCGTGATCAGGAACTGAGGAGGTCAGCTCGAAAGAATCCTGTTTGTGAACTCAATGAATCGAAATCAGGGTCGAGCTCTGTGATCAATGAGCCGAAATCAAGCTCAGGCTCTGTTGATATGAATGTGGATGTAGACTCGCAATTCTGCTCTGCAAATGTAATTGTAGTTGAGACAGATAGGTGTTATAGGATTGAGGGAGCTGAGGTCTCACTAGATCTATCGGCTGCAAATGAGTGGGTTCTGTCTTTTAAAAAAGACGGGGTGACGAGATACTGCCTCAAAGTTCAAAAGGAAATGAGACCACATTCTTTTAACCGTTTTACTCATGCAGTGATGTGGAAAGCGGAAGACGGGTGGAAACTGGAATTTCCCGATAGGAAGGATTGGGTCGTGTTCAAGGAATTGTACAAGTTGTGTGACGAACGCAACCTCGTTCCAACTTCACCGGCTGTGAAAAATATTCCTGTTCCTGGTGTATCAGAAGTGACCGACTTTTGGGGTTCTGCATGTGCTTTTGAAAGGCCAGAATCATACATCAGAGTGAATAGTGATGAACTGTCCAGGATGTTATCAAGGAGGACAGCGAGCTATGACATGGATGCGGAGGATGAAGGATGGCTTAGTGAGTTCAATAGTGGGTTGGATGAACCTAGTTGTCTTTCCGAGGATACCTTCGAGTTAATGATTGATGCATTTGAGAAGGGTTCCTACTTTAGTCTAGAGTATGTTAATGACGAACAGACGGCTGTTAGCCATTGTGTAGGTCTTGCTAGTTCTGAAATTGCATTGCCGGTCTTCAGATATTGGACCAAGAAGCGGAAGCAGAAAGGCGTGCCCTTACTTCGGGTTTTTGAGGTACGGATATCCCTCTGTTTTCATGTAAACTTATACCTTTCAGCTAATTATTGGGTGCGCTTGCGCCTTAGCTTGTCTACTGTCGAACATCTGCTTGACAAGTCTGGTTTTGATCCCATGTTTGATACTGATAGAGTGATTGTCAAAGGTCTAGTATCAGATTCCAGATATGATTTTTTTTTTTTTTTTTTTTTTGAGATGTGCATTCACCCATGGACGGTTCTAAAGGATGATTCATGTCAGCCGACCCCAAATCTTTTTGGGATTAAGGCTCTGATGTTGTTGTTGTTGTTGTTGTAATCTGTGATACAACACACAAGGGTACACTTGCGTAAAACCAACCCCTATAACCCGCAGTAAACGGAAACTTTGATGCACCAGAGAGATGGTGTACATCGTCTAGGATCAGATCTTTATATCACAAATCAAAGAATGTCTAGTGCTGTATCTTGCCTTTTCAGATTTGATTTGATCGTTTGCATTACACTCTCTCTACCCCCTAAAAATAGATAAAAACAGATCGATAAATTGTATCGCTTAGTGTACACAAGATATTGGTGAACTTTGATAACCCTAGTTTTTATACTTGATCATGAACTAATCGCTTGAATGATAATCTTCCAGTTAAATGAGCCAAAAAGAGCGCAGTTGATGTCAAAACCAGTGCTACGCAAGAAAAGGTCGCTAAAACGGACACCACCTTCTATGTCATTCTCTCGAGGACGAGGCAAAGACAATTCAATCTTGCAAGGTTTGTCAAAATCATTTAGAGTAAATTGTCTGGAATTAGTCTTCCTTTTTATTATTATTGTTATTAAAACTAGAATTGCATCTAATTTCTGTTAACTTTCGACAGCCATGGCAGTAGAGCAGACTATCATAGAGGAACAGCATGCTGTTCTCCGAGCACAGGAAGCAAGAGCTTCATTTGACAAGCTAATGGAAGTGGCCATACAGAAGCGCCAGAGGGCCCAACTTCTGATGGAAAATGCTGATCTGGTAACTTACCGAGCCACCATGGCACTAAGAATTGCTGCTGCAGCAGCAGAAACCCGACTTGTGAAGCCTCAGCAAGCCGCTAATCATTTCCTCGACAATGAGGACGTTAAAGGTTCATGAATTATGCTATTTTTTGAAGGCATTTTATTATGTTTGCATACAAGAAATGCAGCCTTTGTTGCAGTGTGCTTTTTCGAGGTCGTTTGGTTATCCCTCGAAGAAGATAATGTAATTTTGTATAGGTTTTTTTTTTCTTTTGCTTTTGCTTTTGGTCATTGCTGTACATTATGTATCGCTTTACGACCCCATCAACCAACACCCTGTATTTGTACTCTGATAATCGATTCAGTTGGTGACCTTGTAACGGAGTAATGATAAAAGAAAAGAAAAAAAGTGGATGTGATCGGAAAAAAAAAATATAGAATGTGTGAATAATTAGTTTTGCTAACTGTAATTATGTTTAAAATTTAAAAATACTAGTTAGACCGTTTGTAAATTATTTTTATTTGGAGACATTCCGTCAATTTTCAATATTGTTCGAGAGTAATCTTTTAGTCTGAAATTTCGATCTGTGTGAATACATTATCTGTCGTCGAAGATGGATATTGTATAATGATCAAGTAAATGAAGTTTAGCTTAATTTAGGCGATTGCACTTTCGTGTTTTGATTCATGAAGAGCTAGGAGTCTAGGACTTTAAATCGGCCCAAAACCTTTATTAAGCTATTGAGAGATCGTTTTGTTATAAATGATTGAATACAGGGGGAGCACTGCCTACATCTTATGCGTTTTTGCATTTTAAGGGAATTTAGATCCTCTCCATTACCTTCTCTCCATTTCCTCTCTAATACAATCATATTTTAATATATTTTCTCCCACCATCCATTAAACCTTTATTTTTATGAAACGATTACAACCGTTGGATCATCACAATATTTGATTCGGACCGTTGATAAAAAATGGATGTCCATTTCTTTTGAAGAAATGGAGAAAATCCGGACCAATTTTAAGGAGAGTTTTTTTACCTCAATTTCTTTTACAAAAGATAAATTTGTCCCACTTATGAAAATTATGTTACGAAGTTTCAAATTTCTTACGAATAGCGCTTCTCTATGAATACGCATTTTGTATGGAGTTAAATACTTGAATAGCGCTTCTCTATGAATACACATTTTGTATGGAGTTAAATACTTGTATGAAAAAGGGAAATGAGCCTTTTGAAATGTCCGAGTGACTTAGTGACTTGTAAAAGAATAGATGAAGTAAATTAAATTTAAAATTATTTTAGATAAATGAAGGACGGTCATAACACCATGCAGAAATATATTGTGCCACTTATTTTTATGCTTGAGTAAGATAAACCGATTAATTGATAGATTATACTCTAATGACACAAGCACTTTTTTCATTCCCCTGAATGAAACAGATATGAGATTACTTGCGTGAATTTTCACAATTCATCTAAGACAACAAACGTGCATAATTGTTAGAGTTTGAATCATTGATGTGCTTAGTGCACTTCCAAAAACAAAGTACTATTTGAGTCAACCTATGTTGCTTATCTGGCAAGAAACAAGTTAGCAAGAACTCTATCAAACATACATAAGCTGGCATTATTGGTTTGAGATGTATATTCATTCATATTTACATAAATGATTGATTTTTTTTTAAACATATTTTATTGTTATATGAATTTTCAAATCAAGATTGACCCAAAATCGATTGCATCACTATTCCCTTTCACTTTTAAGTCTTAAGATTTAGATTAACGTTTACGCCATTAAATTTGAAGTCTAGCTCTGGCACTGTCATGTCTTTTATCTTCCAGCATCCTATTTTTGCTACGAGTTTGTTTTAATCATTTGTTTATCTTGATTAAATGATACTCACAGAAAATAAAAATAAAAATAAAAACGGAAGTTCACGTGCTACTTTTGATGCTTGCCACTTTGCACTGATATCCCTCTTTTGCAAAAAAAAAAGGTTTTTTTTTAAAAAAAAAGGGAATATTGAATTGCCATAATTCGTGTCTCTAAGTTCAGAAAATGACGATTCCTTTTTCAGACTAATCGTTTCTACGAAAACTATGATTTCGAAACAAAAAAATTGTCGGGTTTGAAACTCGTGACTTAGATCAGTTTGATTTTTTCTTTTTTCTTTTTTAAAAATTTATACATAATTTCTTTTTCACTTCGAAAAGAGGGCATGACGTGCAAAGTCTCAAGAGTAGCACATTAGTTGGCACAACATATCATATAAATACACACAACTCTTCTTCAAAAAAAAAACACAAAAAACAAAAAAGAGATGGGAAATTGTTGTGGAATAACATCAAACAACATACAACAACATGAACCCTCTCTAATGCCACAAGAGTTCCCTACAAATGTCACCGATACCGCGTCCACGACCGGAACCAACACCCCCTTTCTCGTAACCCCGGACCCAATAGGGCTCGGGGGAGTCGGGTCATCCAGCCCATCAAGTAACATGCCAACGGCCATGACCGCGCAATTTGTCGATCAAAGGTTGCTATCATTGTTAGAATTCTTTAGGCAATTGCATTTTCGACGAAAAGATATATTTAAGCAAATTCTTCCAAGACATAGGAAGGATTTTGAGGATATTTTTGAAAGGATGGATACCATGGGAGAAGAAGAAAAGGAAAATTATAAATTGGGAGGTGTGCCATTGCAAAGAAGTAGAAGTTCTGAGGATCTTAAGTTGGAGAGGTTTAAAGTTAAACCTATTGATTCACCTAATGATAAAGTCAAAGGTGGTGGATCAAAGGATTCGAAACCTCCACCAAAGAAATAATTTACTTCCTTCGTTCTAATTATTTATTTATTTCTTCATTTTTTTAATGAAATGTATTCTAATCAACGGTGGGTAAAGAGATGATTAAGACAGAGATAATATTTACGTAGTACATTATACTTACTCGGGTAATGTTCATCAATTTAATATTTTCTGTAATTTAATTATTAAGTTAAGTCTCATTGACCCGCTAGATGGTTCAGATAAACTGTGTGAGATAAAATGTACGAATTTAATTCGTACATTTTATCTCACACAGTTTATTTTTTAGTGGATTAAATTTGTACTCCATATTTCACTCGATTAACTTTGTTTACATTTTTTTGTAAGAAGTATTTTATGAAAATAAAAGTTTGAGAACCTTAGAAGGTCTTAAAATTTACCTTTTTTAGTAATGATGTTATGTTAATATTATGCTTAACTATGCTAATTAAGTTTTTCGTTTAAGGAGTTAACTACGGTTTTCACACAATTTATTTTTAACATTTGTCACAAATTGAAGGAAATGAAAACATAACAATAAAGCGTGGATAAGTTGAGGGCATTATGGATAATGGACTAATGATAGTATTATCCGGTGGTGGTGGTGGTGAGAATTTTCTGAATGTAATTCATGACGAGACGTGCAAAAACATGTACTAAAAACGCCTAACACTACTTACAAAGAATAGGTAATACCGAACACAAATCTAATTCTCATTTTTGGATATTTACTTATCCAATTCATGGCTTCTGATTAATATTTTTGACTAACTCTATGAGGTACAATAATTTTATACTACGTATAATCTATTATCAGATTACAATTATAGTAGAACGATTTCATTGTTTAATTAAGCTACTAATCGTCACGATCATATATTAAACACTACAAAATGATTTGCATATCGTAGCCAGCTCAAGTTTCTGGCATTTCAATTGTACTATGTAATTCATGTCACCAGAAGGCTAGTGCGTACCATGACAAAATCCAGCTATATTATTTGGTATCAATGACAATTGATCATACCTACCAAAATTATTCGCAATCTAATTATTTATACAATCTCCGATTGTGAGCTAATGTGTGTATCTTTGGACATCGTTGTATGACTTGTATAGTGTAGACTTGTATCATGGTCGGGTTGAGTCAATTACAGACTTGGATATACGATATTAAATGAATTTTTTGTACTAATGGTTTTATTTGTGTGTGTGGATGGGGCTAGAGGGTGTGCATCAATAACATTTGGCCACCCAGACTAATTTTTATCTCTCTCTCTCTCTTTTTATTTTTCTTTTTTGAGTCGTTTGCTTAAATGAGCTTTTCAAGCCCTAAATTTTACGATTTATCTAAGGAGATAAGTAGCATAAAACCTTCAATAAGTATTTTCGGAAGTTGTACATCAGCATAATTCATCAGTTTGTCAAGCACGACATTTAGGCCATTATCGCTCATCCTACGAACCGTTGCCCTAACTTGATCCTTTGAAAACCCCATATTTGTCACCCTATCGACCACATTATCAACGGGGGCCTTGTTGCCACCTCCTCTGGAACTTGAGCCACCACTGACCCCAGACGCAGTTAGTGTAACCAAGGGTAAAACTCTAACAGTAGTAGTGAGGATAGCCGCTAGTACCACCTCATGACGAATGTGACTGTGATTTAACCGGTGAATCACCACCATAATGTGAGGGGTGCCACCATAAGGAAATAGCTCACTTGGCCCAAATGGTGGGGTCGGGCTAACTGGCTCGGACATTTAATCACCTATAAATACCATTTTATCAAGGTACACAAGTTCCCATAAAAGACGACCTTACAAAAGATTTGTATATAACGGATCTTTAGTAAGAGTAGGTCTCCTGAGAGACCATTGTACAATTTTAAGAAAAAGTGGTACTAAAGATAATAAAATAGGTACAAATCATGATTAATGATTAAATGGGTACATTTATTATGTAAATAGGTACGAAATTACTATGTCACGATCAACAATAAAAGGGGTACGAAATACAAATAAAAGGGTGCGAAAGATTGGTCTCTCAATAACTTAGTGAGAGACCGTCTCTCCCAAGTTTTAGTGCTTTAGTAATCGGTTTTTAAGAATTTGAAACCTATTATTTGTAGATCAATTATATATTTTACTATGCATTACGAGAATTACGATAAAACCGTCTCATAGAAGACCAATTACGAAAAGTAAACCAACCAAGTAAAACAACCAAAGCTCAACTCGAGAACTCGAGAACTACTCCATCTCCAATTCTATATCCAATCTTCTCGATTATTCTTCATTTAGTAGATCGATAAACAAAATCATCTACATATACTGCACAAAATTTGGGGATTTAATCAATCGATGAACGCATCTAGGTTTATGGACAAACAAATTATGGATTTATCTCGATCATCACTGGCCGACAACAACAACAATAATCCAGATTTATTAGATCTGATGAACCCTCAAGTAGATCAACATAATCATAATCAAGGTGGAATTAATGATGGGTTGTTGTCGATGAACAAGAAGAAATCGGAGATTTTACCTAATTATGACTTTCATCCTGTTAATTCGATTGCGTCATCTACTGTTACTAGAGATTGGGCTTCTCTTGATGATTCCAATCTGCCCAATTTGTCATCTAATAGGGTTTGTTGATTTCTTACTTTTCTGGGTTTTAATTGGTTTTAGGGTTTGATTACTGTGTTTATTGATCAATTTATAGTTGATAGTGAATAGTGTGATGTATTTCTGTTTGGATTTAGGGTTTATTTTATTATGTTGATCAATTGGGCTTCTCTTGATGATTCCAATTAGGGTTTGTTGATTTATTACTTTTCTGGGCTTTGATTGCTTTTAGGGTTTGATTACTATGTTTATTGATCAATTGATAGTTGATAGTGATCAGTGTGATGTATTTTTGTTTGGATTTAGGGTTTAATTAGTATGTTGATCAATTTCTTGATGGTGCATGTATGATACTTTTAGATTGGTTTTAAGGTTTGGTTAGTATGTTGATCATAATGATCAATTTTGTTAGTCTTCTGTAAGGCGGTCTTTCGCAGAAAATGTGTAAATTGATTTTAGGGTTTGATTAGTATGTTGATTATAATGATCCATTTAACATGGATGGTATAGTTTTTTACTCGGTTATTCTTCTGCATGGCCGCATTTCGCAGAAATTGTGTAAAACGGATCTGTTAACTATAAATAGTGACCCATTTAAATGAAAAATTAGTTACTTAAGATCCGTATTGAAAATTTGTGTTGTATTGGTGATGCAATTTTATGGGGAAAGTCATGGTTTAGACTTAGTTACCAGGTTTCCCCTTTTTGATCATGTAATAGGGTGTTTGTGGATTGTTCATTAGTTTTGTTTCTTCGAAATTATCTCATATTTTGAGATAACCCTAATTTGATAGTTATCAATACACTGGCATAACCCGAGAATTTTATAGTCATGAGGTCAAACTATTAATGGAATAAGGTAACTTGGGAAAAAAAATCGAAAATTTGAGCTCTGCCAATCAATGATAGAGGATGGCCAAGTGTAGCCTTCTTTCTGATTAATGTGCCTAATGGGGTAATGGTTGACGACGGGTTTAGTACACTGATGGAAATAAAATGAGTTTTGATTATTTCTTAAATGTGGATGTTCCTACGTGCTCATGTCAATGTATTTGTCATTTGTTTTGTGATATGCAGAGCTATGGTTCTCCAAACCATGTTCAGCTTGACAAGACGGAGAAAGCTCAGGCGAAAGCTCAGAAAGTTGACGATTCAGCAATACTGTCTGAAATTGATCGTACAATGAAAAAACATACCGAGACTTTGATGCATGCCATTGATTCTTTGAGTGCTAGACTATCCCAGATGGAAAGTAGAACACGCCAGATTGAGCACTCGGTCGATGAATTGAAGGTATCTGTTGGCAATGCTCATGGAAGTGCTGATGGGAAATTGAGACAGCTAGAGAATATTATTATGGAGGTAACTGTGTTTTCTCTTTTATCTTAGCCGCTGTTTTTTTCGCGACTTGTGAGTATGCCCAATCCGAACTTTTCACTTTGTTGTTTGGTACATCCACCTGCAAACTTCCCATACGCAAATTCGGAGCTTTCTTTTTAGGAAACTATAAGCTTGTCCTTAACGGCCATCAATATTATTTCTAATATCAGTTTAAATGTTCACTAACTGATTCATATACTTCTCTATTCAATACGGAGTTCATAATCCATTGCCGCTCTCTCTCCTACCCTCCCTTCATATTTCCCTTCTTCCACACCCTTAAGCTGCTCGACTCCTCTAGCTATCCCGCATCGTATTTAGCTACCTCCTTCCCTATTACCAGTTGCTTTCCTCTACCTCTCCCTTTCCTCAACAACACCTCCTCTCAACCTTAGCTTGGCTCCTCGCAACACCTTTTGTAACACCCCACGTTAATTGAAGAGGTCTTGTGATAGGCTTAAAATGGCTAGTGCTTAAAAGGTTTGAAAGTACTACTCATATTAACAAAGTGCACTTTCTTTTATGGTCATCCATGTGAAAGAACTCCAAAGTTAGCGTGCTTGGCTGCGAGTAGTTTTAGGATGGGTGACCTCCTGGGAAGGTTCCCGGGATGCACATGAGTGAGGACAAAATGCGCTATAAAGGACCCGTGTTGATTTGTGGACCATGTACACAGCCTGGTGAGCTATCATTAGTAACCGCTCCCGACCCGGTTTGGGTCGGGGTGTTACACCTTTAAATGCATTCTGAAGCGCATCAATGTTTTCTCCTCTGACAACATTTCCACCGTACATGGCAAAACATTGTCTTAGGTTGTCTAGAGAAAGGTGGAAGGGAAGAGACAAATGGAAGGTAAAGGAGTGGTGGTGGAGAGGAGAGAGTTGTAAGACGAAAAAGAAAGGCACACTGGGTGTATGTAGTTTTTGAACTGATGATTAAAGCTTTTAGTTGAATGTTCAGGTTAAATTCTAATTAGCTGCACTACGTTTTTTTGTCAACAATTATTACGCCATAACTGTACACATATCCCGCTCTACTACCATAATATTAAAATCGAGGTTACGACATAGAAATGCAGTTGTTCTGTTAATGCTGAGAAGATTATCGCCGTTGCTTTTAATAAGACTAAGTTGCAACAGTCGGTAGTGCGAGCTTCACTAGAGCCGAGATTCAAAACTTTGCTCGTCAGAGTCATTACCCATCTAGGAAGAACATTTCCAAAACCATATTCATCCTGTGGGAGAAGTTGTTTGTAAGAATAAACTTAAAATTACATCCTGCTACTCATGACATATGTTTCCTGACATGCTTCACTCTCGTGCTATAAGAGAATTTTGGATGAACGTGTTCACTTGCATCATGTTTTGATTTTTGGGTTTCATTTATACATCCGGACAGGTACAAAGTGGTGTGCAAAACGTGAAGGACAAGCAAGATGTTATTGAGGGTCATATGCTGCTAGCAAAACTGCAAATTTCCAAGGCTGAGCAATCATCCAAGCCTCCAAATTCCGTTCATCAAGATCCTGCACAGCAAGCTGCTGCAGCGGCAGCGGCAGCAGCAGCTTCCGCTCCACCTCAGCAATCAGGATTCCAACAGTTGGCAACCGCTGTTCCCCAATCATATGCTTCCATGGGCCCACCAAATGCCCCTCCGCCTTCTCAACAGCACAATCATCCTCCTGGCCCTCACCGAGACGCTTATTTTCCGACTCCTGATTCCTCAAGCCAGCAGTACCAAATACCACCTCCTGTTCAGAACCAGCAACCAGGACCCGCTGCTCCACAACCACAACCTCAACTGCAACCACATCAATATCAACCATCTCCAGCACCGCCCTATCCTCAACCTCCCCACTCTCCACAACATCCATCTATTGTGGGCAATAGTGCTCCTCAATATCAGCCATCATCTTCCCCAATGGGCCATCGCTCGGATGAAAGCCCATATGTACCACCCCAAACCTACCCATCAAATCTTTATCAGCCAGCAGCTCAGCCCAGCGGTGGGCCACCTCCCACACAATCGTACTATGGTAACACATCACCTATGTATGAACCACCACCACCTGCCAGATCTAGTTCCAGTTTCCCATCTTCATATGCCCCACCATCTGGGCCCAGTGAGCAATACCCTTATGGTGGCCCCCCTTCACACTATGGCGGCGGTCCACCCGTTAAACCACAGCCGCATTCGCCACGAGGTGGTACTGGCGGTTATCCTCAGCTGCCTACTGCTAGAGTTTTACCCTCGGCTATACCAACTGCGTCTGGGGTCAGTGGTGGCTCAAGTTCCGGAGGAGGTGGGAACAAGGTACCCATTGATGATGTGGTCGATAGAGTGACAAACATGGGGTTTTCCAGGGATCAAGTTAGGGCAACGGTACGTAGGCTGACCGATAATGGCCAGTCTGTTGACCTAAACGTCGTGCTTGACAAACTGATGAATGATGCTGATGTACAGCCTCCGAAAGGCTGGTTTGGTCGATAATTTGGCTGTGTTTGAATGCTGATCTGTGTATAGAATGTTTGCTGAACAGTCTCTCTAGTTTTACTGCTATTGTTGCACTGATGCCTTGATTTGTGTTTGTTCATCACAACAATCCTCCCTATTCATATTTGAGGTGATGTCACTCTTGGATTCTGATTTCTGTAAGCTCCCTAATAGTTCAGGAGGTTTGTAAGATGCTCGAACGTCTGTACTAAATTTTTAGCGCTGTTGCGAATAAACATTTTCTATTTGGTAATTGATGTTTCGGTTAGAATTTGGTAAAACTGATTTCACAATATTTGGTTAGAACCCTTTTATTCATAAGAAGGTATAACGCTATTCCGAAATTACTAATGCCACTCATGATTGTGAGACAGCGATAGTAACATGTCCTTAGACTTGCCTTGTATTGTTATGGTCTTAATAGACTTGCCTTGTATTGTTATGGTCTTAATAAAAAATGTAGTGTGTTATCATTTTCCTAATTCATAGTTCGATCAAAATTGGGCACAAAGAGTTTTGAGTTATGCGCAAATGAGAATTAGTAGGAGTTGATTGCTTCTGATTATTGAAGAAGCCGTGTTTTTCAATTACTTTGGGCCCGGGCTTCTTTGGAACAACTTGGGTAGGGGGTTGTAGGACCAATGGTGGATGTTCAGGGACGATGGTGGTAGCTAGACCTGAAAGGAGATGAGGTGATGTCGTGGTGGCATTACATTTCAATTTTTTTTCTAATCATTTTCTTCAACGCAGTATAATAAGAGAGAAATAAAAAGATTAAAATTGTCAAAAACGTACGGTAGCGAGTAAAATGTGTACTGCGAAAATCACCATCCTAAAATTATAAAATTTTGATATTTAATGTACCCATTAAGATATCAAACAAGATCTTATAGACTGGAATTTGGAAATCATTATAAAGATTCTTTTCCTTTATAATAGTGTCAAAAAAGCAAATGTTAACAATTGGACGGGATAACAGAAGTATGAAATTTATATTCTCATAAAATCATTTTTCGCAACAAATCCAAATAAGTAAGTTTAGTAATTCATTACGATATGATTTTTCGTTAAATTGATATATGACGGTATGTTCGTAAAAAAGGGATGAAATATATAGAAAAGTTTTTCTTAAAAGTCTTAAAAATCTCAGAATAAAATGTGTCTCTCTTGATTCCCATCTTTCCCAGCAATTTCTATCTCTTTTCTCTTGAAAAGATTTCTCCTGTCCATTTTCTTGGCTTATTTTTTACCTTCTTTAAAATTTGGTTGTTTTAACTCTCCATTTTAGCACCGGAGAGTTACATACAATCAATACATCTTTAGCTTGAAAGTTTAAGATAAACAGGAATTTAAATAGACAAACTTTATGAGATTTTAATCTCATGCATTGATCTTAGCAAAACTCTTTTAGTAATTTTTTTTGGAAGAATATGGTTTTTGGTTTCTTTCTTTCTCCAACTTCGATGTTGGTTTGGAATGGAGATCCAAATTTTTGGTTGATGAAGAAGACTTGCGATTGTTGTATGTTGGTTTGTGGAAGATGACTAGTCACCATCAGTGAAGAAGTTTTGTTGGTAGTTTCTATCGATCTTTGATTAGAAAAGAGGCCGGTTTTATTTTTTATAATCTGGAGCTTTGCATTTGGTGATCTGTCTTTTCTTGCCTCTCTTCTCCCTCTGTGACTCATTTTTTATTCAAATTTTTTTTTTTGTTCTGTTGGGTGCAAAGTTTAGAAGACTTTCTTTGAGAGTTTTGTTTTTGTTCTTTTGTTTCCTTTTTTTGCTATGATCCCGGTAATTTGAAAGTTCTTGACTTTTAATTATCGCTCTCATCCGCGAGTATGTTATAGGTCAATTTCGGTCAACCTAGTTTCCTTTCCTTATAAAAAAAACACATCACAAAATCATTTTTCGCAACAAATACAAATAGGTAAGTTTCGTAATTTATTACAATTTACAATATGATTTTTCGTTAAATTTATAAAGATGATGTAAACGCTTGTAAAAAGCCACAAATAGATGTGCCACGTGGCACTTCGGTAAAAGCCCAACTAACTTGTTGTGTTATTGTATATATATGTATGATGATTGTTTAGGTTGTGCATTTGTATGCTAATTTTTTGCTGAAAATATAATTTTTTGAAATATCTTTTAACAGTTAACATAAATATAGAATCACGTGATAATTTCTTGTAATTTTTAAGTTATTTAAAGTCAAAATAATGAAATCTTGATGAGAAAAGTTAAATGGATGGGAAAGAAAAAGAAAATGAAGGTAGTATATTGTTATAATATTATGATATTAAGTCTCCATGTCTACAAATCTACATATTACATCTCAAGTGAAACTCATCAGCTCCTGGTCCTCAAGCCTCCAAGTCCTCACTCCTCACTCCTCACTCCTCAGATCCTGTTTTTCTTGATAACATTCCTGCAGATATTAGAATGCATATATTAGAAAAAAAAAAGCAATTGTAAATGATTGTGTAACAATGAATATTAATCTGAACAAATATTGAAAAGTAACTGAATTTCTTTTTTCATTAATAGCATTATCGCTCAGGATTGTAGTAAAAAAACTTACTCCCTCACATCTTGTTGTTCTCCCATATTTTATTTTGTTTTACATTTTTGTTGTTCCTCACATAATTGTTATTTTATTATACAAAATCACTTACCACCCTGTGCATCGTTGGGCGATTATGGACGTGCGTAATAACATAAATCTGCGTGCTCTACTTGATACAGTGAGCACGGTGTGAAAAGAGGGGTATGCGAGATTGTGGACTAACAGAAAAAAATGGTCACATTCAAATTCAATTATATGGAGGATAAGAAATGAGGTTGGGTGAGGAGTGAGAGATAAATGAATGCATTCCGGAGTACGGTGGATGATTGAGGAATTGGGGTGGAAAGACAATAGGTTTACTTGGCAAAGAGATAACTCCATGGGCTCATTTATACGAGAGAGACTGGATAAGATCATTACTTCTGAGAAGTGACATGAGTTGAATAAAGAAGCAGTGTTGAATATTTTGTCGTTGTACACTTCCGATCATTCTGCTTTGATGGTAAAAGAAGCAGGAACGCAAAGAGGGATGAGGCAGGGCCAAAATGGCTTTGAATTTGAGCATTTTTGGTTGTCGGTCTCGGGGTGGTGAATAAAGCATGCCTAAGTGCGCATTTATCACCAGAGACGGCACATTCATGTATAAAATGATGTCGTTCGGGTTGAAGAACGCTGGCGCAACTTACACAAGACTGGTGGACAAAGTGTTCCAAAATCAGAAAGGGCGAAACGTTGAGGCTTATGTTGACGATGCTATTGTAAAAAGCAAGTCTGACAGTGAGCACCTAGCCGATTTACACGAGACATTTTGTTCACTAAGGAAATACAAGATGAAGCTAAACCCAAAGAAGTGCAACTTCGGTGTCCGGGCCGGCAAGTTCCTCGGCGTACTTGTCAGTGCCAGGGGAATTGATGCCAATTCAGAGAAAGTCCAAGCAATATTGGACCTGCCAGAGCCGAGGAACCGAAAAGAAGTAATGACGCTGACCGGGAGAATGGCAGCTCTTGCCCGTTTTATCTCTCGGTCGGCCGACAAGAGCACTCCATTCTTTACAGTGCTAAAAGGGAATAAAGACTTCAACTGGGGGGAGCAACAGAGCACAACTTTCAGGCAACTGAAAGCTCACCTTCTGACACTGCCGACCCTGTCCAGGCCGATGCTGGGAGAGACGCTATACCTATACATAGCAGTTACCTCGGCCACGGTCAACGTCGTGATCGTCAGAGAAGAAGACAAACAGCAACACCCAATCTACTTTGTCAGCCATACATTGTTGCCCGCCGAAAGAAATTACCCGCTGATTGAGAAAGCAGCCTTTGCTTTGTCGTCGTCGCCGCAAGGAAACTGAAACCTTACTTCGACGCACATCCCGTGACGGTCTTAACCAACCAACCATTGGAGAAAGCATTGGAAAAATTTGAGCAATCTGGCAGGCTCATCAAATGGGCGGTAGAGCTATCCGGCTTCGGCATTCAATACAAGCCGAGGCCCTCGATAAAGGGACAGGCACTTGCAGACTTCCTGGCCGAGTGCACATATAAAGAAGAGCCAAACCCCGGAGTATGGGAAGTATTCACCGACGGGTCCTCCACGACGAACAGCGCAGGCACCGTCATCCTTATCATCAGCCCAAACGGGGACGAGTTTGAGTACGCCTTGAAATTTACCTTCCCGGCCTCAAACAACGAATCCGAATACGAGGCGGTGATAACCGAATTCGAGCTAGCTAGAGCTGCCGGAGCAGAACACATTGTGTTGAAGACAGACTCACTATTGGTTACTAACCAAATCAGAGGAGAGTATGAGGCTCGGGACGACGGGATGGTAAGATACCTAGAAAGGGTGAAAGCTGACACAGCAAAATTGAAATCTTTCCAAATCCAATGCGTTCCCAGGTCTGAGAACAACCGAGCCGACGCTCTCTCAAAACTTGTCAGTTCAACCATCAAGAACGTCAGCCGAACCGTGCTGGTGGATATCAGAAATGCAAAAAGCATCACTGAGACCGTCGGCATGGTGGGCGACGTGGAAGCCGAGACGACGTGGATGAATCCGATAATGAAATACAAACTTACAAGTGAGTTGCCGGAGGACCGTAGTCTCTCGGGGAAGATAAGAAGGATCGATGCAAGGTACTTAGTGTTTGAAGGAGAACTATACAGAAGGTCTGTAATAAGACCACTCTTGAAGTGTGTCGGCCCAGCCGATGCGGAGCTTATACTGACAGAAATTCACGAAGGCATCTGTGGACACCACATGGGGGCAAGAACACTAGCCCACAAAGCTCTCCGAGCCGGCTACTTCTGGCCCACCATGCTTGAAGATTCCAGGGCAAAAACGAAGAAGTGTACGAACTGTCAGATGCATGCTCCGGTGATACACGCTCCTTCCCAAGACCTGCAACCGGTGCTCAGTCCCCTTCCATTTGCACAGTGGGGGATGGATCTATTAGGGCCATTTCCAACGGCCTCCGGAGGAAGAAAGTACCTGATCGTCGTCATCGACTACTTCACCAAATGGATTGAAGCTGTAGCGGTACCTGCGAAGACGACGGCGGCCGTAAGAAAGGTAATCTGGGAAAATGTCATAACTCGTTTTGGGTTACCCCAAGTCATGGTATTTGACCACGGCCGAGAGTTTTGGAGTGACACGATAATGAACTGGTTGGAAGAACTTGGTATCAAGTTTGCATACTCCTCCGTCTGCCACCCTCAGAGCAACGGACATGCGGAGGCAGCCAACAAAACAATCCTCAACGGTTTGAAGAAGAAAGTTGAAGACCTAAAGGGAAGATGGGCCGATGAACCACCCGGCGTCCTGTGGTCCCTTCGAACCACGGAGAAAGAAGCAACGGGGTACAGTCCATTCCACTTAGTCTACGGTCCAAAGCGATCCCCGCAAATTGAAGCGGCGGTGCAGTGCATTTCGAACGGCCACCTTTAACCCGGTTGAAAATGAGGAAGGTCTGAGAATCTCCCTAGACCTGGTCGAAGAAAGCCGAGATACAGCACGCCTCAACTTGGCAGTATACCAAAACCGAATGAGAAGAGCCTACAACCGAAGAGTCCACAAAAGGGACTTAAAAGTAGGGGATCTAGTCCTAAGAAAGTCGGCCGCCACCAACAAAGGAAATATTCATGGTAAATTGACGGCCAACTGGGAGGGTCCCTACAAAGTGGTTGAAGAGATGAGGCCGGGTACATACCGGCTGACAGACATGGAGGGTGTGCCTTTGATGAGCCATTGGAACACTGACAACCTCAGGAAATACTTTGTATAGCGACGGAGGTGTCCAAAACTATTGTTGGCACCCCAACGCGTGTTTATACTTAATAAAGAACAATCCAAGTTTTCCATCAAAGTGTTTATCCCCTCCGTAGTCATATCGAGGTAGACGCCGCGGCCCAAGCCGGGCAGTCACCCCAAGAAGTAGACGCCACGGCAGTCACTACCTGCGCAGTTGATACTCGCGAAATCGTCCAACATGCCTTAGGAACGTATAAGTACAGTTGAGACGCAATTCTAGCCGCCTCGGCCAACCGAAGGCCTGGCAGAGGAAGCGATCAATATGTCTACAGATACGAACGCTGTCGAGCCGTAACCTCTAGCCGCCTCGGCCAACCGAAGGCCTGGCAGGGGACACAACGGTCGATACGCTAACATGTTCACAGCGGCGGTTGGGAAGCGCAAATCGGACGCCTCGGCTTGACCGAGAGTGAAAGAGGAAGCGACCAACATGCCAACATGTTTAAAAAACGTTAAACACATTTGAGACACGCATTCTAACTGCCTCGGCAAGACCGAAGGCAAAAACGAAAAAGCGCTCAATTAATAACATAAGAAGACAAGTGAAGGATTGTGATCAAAGCCCCGGCCAAGCCGAGGGACAGTAAACAAACTTTGTTGAAAATGATTACAAGTAAGGAGAATACAGACGACGGCCGTCCCCATAGGGATAAGCCAAAACACAACCTACCAAAGTTTTACAAAAAACAGGGAAAAGGAGAACAAAAGGTTATAGACATATCATTTGAAGCGCCAAAAGATGGCAGGGAGGATAGGCTTAATAATTGGCCCCCGAACAGCTAAAGCTATCCGAGATGCCGGGGGAACCTGGTGACGACCGCCCGTCTCCCTATGCCTGTTGCTGCTCGCCACCGGCGACATCAGCAGCATCATTTTTGGTGGGCGACCCAGAAGGTGACTTGTCAGCTTCAGCTTCAGCTGCCTTTAGCCTCCCAGCCTCCTCCTTGGCCGCCTTCACCTTTTCAGCGTGGGCCGCCTTCTCCTCAGCCTCCTCTTTCTCCTTCTTCACCCTTGCCTCCTCAACGGCCTTCGCCTCCGCGGCCTTCTATTTAGCATCAAGCTTGTCATCAAGCAGCTCATCAAATTTTTGCCACGGAAAGGAGCCATCAGGAAAGAGCTCCCCTATCACTTCCCTGGCAGCTTCTTCGGCCAGGTCCCGGTATTGGGCGCACATGTTAGGAAGAAGGACGCTTTGGAGCTTCTCAATGTCCTCCTCCCTCTGGGCAATGATAGCCTGCATATTCCGAAGCACCTTCCCCTGGGCCTGGAACATGGATTTCCATTCGTCCCTCCTCTTGGCAGTGAAGTCAGCAGTAGCCTGAAGCCGGTCACGCTCCTCCAGCAACTTGGCGGCACCAGCATCCGCAGCCTCGACCTTGGCTCTCTCGGCAAGGACCGCCTTTTCAGCGTCCTCCCTAAGTTTTCGCTCAGCAAGGACCGCCTTGTCAGCCTCAGCCTTGGCCCCCTCAGCTTCCTTCTTCGCAGCAGCAAGCTCAAGTCTGAGCTGCTCAAGCTGTGGGGCAACTTCAGCCATGACTTTTTCCTGCCCCATCATATGAGCACCGGCCACTTCAGCCCACTTCGCCACCATCCTGGACAAACCTAGGCCCTCCGACCTAATCTGGGCGGGGGTAGGCTTCGGGAAGGAGGAAACGACGGTGACATCTTTGCCACCCGTCTGTGCAGCCCGCTTCTCAGCACGCCGTTCAGTAGGACCGGTGGACGGCGGCGGTTGATCTACAAAAAATTTAAACAGAGCATCCATGTCAACAGTCATCGACATGCCGGAGAGTCTGTCATCAGGAACGTCTAATGAACCGGCTAAATCTGAGCCACAGGTTAGATCCGTACCAGTCCTGGGTTTCTTAGGCAGAGGGCCAGCCGACCCCATTTCCTTGACGGCCCCGGTAGCAGTAGCAGCGGCAGCAGCAGCAGAAGCAGCCCCTTTCCTCTTACGAAGAAGAGGAGATTCCTCGGCCACGGTGACCTCCTCATCGGTGGTAATATCGACGACCTCCATAGTCTCCTTTTGGACTGCGGGGATTGGAGGTGGAACAGAAGCTGACGCCGTCGCCACCGAAGACTTTGCTTTTCGCGCTTGGCCCGGTATTTTACTGGCAACCTTCGCCTAGGCCGCCGTTGCATCCATTGCCCTCAGCTGCTGATCCATGAGGTCGGTGGGCGCCGGTCTGCGATCACGGGTTTGGGCCTTAGGATGCAAAGTAACAACGTTCTTGTCTTTGTCAAGTCCCATTCTCTCAAGGATATCCTCAGACAGATCCGGACCAAAACGATCTGCAAAGGAAACGAAGCAAGAGTTAAGTGAAATAAATAAATCAAAGTTCAAGAAACAGAAACATTAAAAGCAGAGATGGGCCTCACACCGACCCCACTCACCCCGTTCGAGGGCCGGTATGAGGTCGACGTGGCAGAGCAGCTCGTCCTGAAGAATGATCTGCGTCGGGGGCATCCATCCCTTCGGCGTCCCATTCTTCTCAGCCTCAAACAGACTCATCGCCCGTTTCTCATCCGCATTAAGATAGACCTTGGCGGCGTCCATTTTGAGGTATTTCCGGGAGACCCATTTCTCACGCTCCCCATCGCTCTCGCACCGTAAATTGACACGGTGTTGGAAAGACCGGGGCAGCGGATAATCCGCCGGCACTTCGACATACACCCACCGCTTCTTCCAGTCCTTACAGGATGTAAGTTTGGATACGGAGACGTAACCCGGCTCCGTCTGCACGCTGTACCACCCCACTCGACCAGCGGCTGACGATTTAAGGTGATGAATCCGACGGAATAAGTTAACCGTTGGGGCCTCCCCCTTGAAGAGACAGAGCCACACGAACCCAACTATAGTCCTCATGGCCAACGGATGTAGTTGGGCCACGGCGACGTTCATGGCTTTGATTATGGCCATAACGTATTCGTTTAGAGGAAACCGGAGCTCATACTCCAGGTGGCTGATGTATACGCCTATATGGCCCTTGGGAGGGCAACAGACCGCCTGACCTTCTTGGGGAATGACAATCCTATACCCCCTGCCGAAGGAGAAATGATCTTCGAAAAAATCAGAATCAGAACAACTGGCGAACTTGCTAGTCCAAGCACGATCAGGCCCGATCTTACAGGCGTCGCCGTGATCCAAGATATGCGGCCTCCCCTCATTAGGATGAGTCCTTTCGAAATCATCACCGTCATCATCAACATCATCGTCCTCATCCTCCCATTCCTCCAAAACTTGTGGATCAACGTCAGGAGAAGGAGACCTAGGACCCCCGGACCTTAGCGGGATGGCGGCTAGTACCTTCTCTTCATCAAGACGCGACGGGGAACCCTCCGCCGTAGGGTTACTAGGTCCGGCATCAGCAGAAGACATAACGACAAATACTTAACAAATAAAAGTTGAAAAATTTGTTTGTTTACCTTGAAGAAAAAGTGCTACGCCGAAGTAACGATTCTGAAGAATTTGAAGAGAAATAAACCCTTGAGAATCTAAGAAAGAAGAAATTTTTTTGAGGAAATGAACTTTGTGCGGAAATTTAAGGGGCATATTGCTCTATTTATAGAGCAAAGCCCACGAAGACAGACCAATCAGGGCAAAGCCCATGAAGCGTCAACCAATCAACGCCGAGCCACGTGTCAAACATGCAGCCGTGGAACGTCAATCGACAAACAGTTACGAAGCTTCTTCAACACGCTCCTTGGCAGAATGCCAATCGACGTATCTTCTTCAACACGACCCTTGGTATCTACTTACCAAACGGCCCGCTGATCAACTGAGCTAGACAGCACCGGCTGGGGGCAATCAAAAGCACACGACACTCACAACCTCGGTCTCGGCCAGCGTCACTTACTTTTCCACATTTGATGCCCTTCACACATCCATGTGGAGGGGGGATACGGTACGGCCTAATCAGAACCAAGCCGAGGTAGACGAAGCCGGGGCAGAAAATTTTTACTTGCGCAGAATATACGCTCAACACACATCGGAGCCCATACCACGGTGTGACGATCCGCACACTTGAACCCTTAGATTTATTTATGCTTATGTAATTTCATTTCCATTGTACATTTGTAGTAAGTATTTTCTTAGTAGTTTTAGAATAGGTTTCCATAAATAGGTATATCGCTATTCTACACTAAACTTGTAAATTCAATGTTTCCTGCTACCAGGACCAAACTATCAAAATTGCCTCTATGAGAGGTGCTAGTCAATGAAAAACCGCTTCTCATCCAAAAGCTTGTTGTTGCTTGTTTCTTGCTTCCAATAATCGTATTGCTTACTTTTATTGCTTTTGTGTGCCGGACTTGATAATCGTGACTAGGATTCCCGACACACACCGACCCGAGACCCGAGTATCGTGCTAGTGGGCGATCCCTCACTAGTACAAAGATCCTTGTCGCTTGCATCTTGCCTTGAGACGGGCAAGGGTGCGCGCCACGGTCCGGCAAAAGTAGCGGACCGTGACATTTGGTATCAGAGCCCGGTCTTCGGACGGGTTTCTGCACGCCGCATTTGTTCATCGAGATCGAGAAAATGGGCGGAACAATCGAGGACCGAGTGGATGCCTTAGAAGACGCAATCGACGTCAAGCTTCCCAAACTCGAGGACATCGTGATGCGGATGGCCGCGAGCCTCGAGGAGTTGCAAAAGACGGTTTGTGACCTTGAGACGAAGGTGGACGGGATGGACACCCGCATCCAAGCGATCAGTGATGCGATCCCCGACGATCGGGAGGAAGAGATCAATCATCTGCATCGAAAGGTCGAGATGATAGAGAACACTTGCGCCACGCTCGTGAAAGCGGTGGCCAATGACGGGAAATCTGTGGGGAGCCATAAGGTGAAGGCACCTCCACCTCGTGCCTACGATGGGGCGAGGGATTCGAAAGCGGTGGATAACTTTATCTTCGATATGGAGCAATACTTCCGAGTAAGTGGGCTCGACGAAGACGCGGAAGTTGTCACGGCAAGCATGTATCTAGTCGACGATGCCAAGATGTGGTGGAGGGCTAGATACAAGGAAATCGATGCGGGCACGATTACGGTGACATCGTGGGCCGACTTCAAGAGGATCTTGAAGGATCACTTCTACCCCGAGAACACGGAGTTTGTTGCTCGGAAGAAGCTGAAGGAAATCAAGCACACCAAATCAATCCGGGAATATGTGAGGGAATTCTCAGCGTGCATGCTCGAGATTACCGAAATGTCCGAGACGGATCGGACATTCGAATTCATTGATGGGTTGAAGAGGTGGGCACAACAGGAGGTCATGAGGCAGAATCCCAAAACTCTGTCTTCGGCCATATCGGCCGCGGAGCGCCTGCTCGACTTTCATGGGGAGCGAGAGGCACGAAGAGTGGTGGCACCAACGGGGAATACGGGTGTGTCACAAAGTGGGTACAATGGACAAAGGCCACAAAACAGCGCCATTTCAGTTGGGAACAGTCGGTTCCGCTCACAAGGAAGTCAAGCCCAATCGGCGAGCACTACAAACTCGCCCTCAAGCTCGTCTTCGAAGGCGGGAAACTCTACTGCTTCCACAACGAAGAGACCGTTCGCGTGTTTTGTGTGCAAGGGTCCTCACAAGATGGCCAATTGTCCGAACAAAGCGGAATTCAATGCCATGTTCAAGCAGATGCCGAAAGGGGCTCAATAACGTCTTGATGGGGCGTTGGCCGCCTATCACCAAGAGTGTAACGAAGACTCGAGTGATGGTGAAGACCAACCACGGATGGGCTCACTCCAACGGATCAGCGCGATGGGGAAATACGAAGATTCCTCCGCCAAGAAATCCAACGGGCTCATGTACGTGGACTTGATGGTGAATGGGAAGCAAGCACGAGCCTTGATCGACTCGGGCGCCTCCCATAACTTTGTTACGAAAGAGGAAGCAGATCGGTTGAGGCTAGTTCTTCGGGAAGCTAACAGCTGCCTGAAGCCGGTCAATGGGAAAATGAGACGCGTCCAAGGAGTGGCTAAGAAGGTCGCGGTCCAAGTGGGTGAGTGGGCAGGGGAGCTCGACTTCACCACCGTTCCGCTGGATGACTTCAAGTTAGTACTCGGGATGCAGTTCTTTCAAAAAGCATTGGTAGTATTGAAACCGAGCGACGGATCAATGCTACTAATGGGGTCTATCGTAGTGAAGACGGTAGACAGCGACGAAGACAAGGGGCAGCATCGAATTTCGGCTATGAGGGTGATACCGACGCCGAAACAAGGGATGCGACCTTGGAGAATGCCTAAAGGTTCGGTGGAGCCGAGGGCGAACAAGACCCAGGCTAACTACGATGCTAAGTGGCCTGGGGGACGAGAGAAGAGTCTACCCCCTCACCGAGGAGTAGACAATGAGGGTCGAGATGCCCAAAGAAATAGGCCTCGTACCATCAGGGGGCCGCGTCGATGTGCTGAATCGACGTCCTGGTTTGCGGGTCAGTCGACCCAAGAGATGAGGCCTCGTACCATCATGGGGCCGCGTCGATGTGCTGAATCGACGTCCTGGTTTGCGGGTCAGTCGACCCAAGAGAGAAGGCCTCGTACCATCAGGGGGCCGCGCCGAAATGCTGATTCGGCGTCCTGGAGAACTCACTTACCCTTGAATGCAGGTTACGAAGTGGTGATGGACAAGGTGAAGGTGCGATGGAGCAAGCACCTTGAACGATCTCGCAAAATTTCCGCTCGAGCAACGAGGACTTGGACTTTTCGTAATGATCAGAGGCGAGTGATAAACTTGGAGGACATGATGTTCGGGAGTCTCGCCGTCAAGGAAATGCACTCTATTCTTGAAGGGACGATGAATCCGATCATGGTGTGGACCGAGAAGTATCTACAAGCCGAACTCAAGAGAAAGCCAAACCACAATGCAGCATGGACGGCCACAGCTCACCGAGGATGTCTCACTGAAGCGCCGTTCGAGATTTTTGTGTTGCCGAGGGCGGCAACAGATTAGGTGGGGGAGAGTGTGACGATCCGCACACTTGAACCCTTAGATTTATTTATGCTTATGTAATTTCATTTCCATTGTACATTTGTAGTAAGTATTTTCTTAGTAGTTTTAGAATAGGTTTCCATAAATAGGTATATCGCTATTCTACACTAAACTTGTAAATTCAATGTTTCCTGCTACCAGGACCAAACTATCAAAATTGCCTCTATGAGAGGTGCTAGTCAATGAAAAACCGCTTCTCATCCAAAAGCTTGTTGTTGCTTGTTGCTTGCTTCCAATAATCGTATTGCTTACTTTTATTGCTTTCGTGTGCCGGACTTGATAATCGTGACTAGGATTCCCGACACACACCGACCCGAGACCCGAGTATCGTTCTAGTGGGCGATCCCTCACTAGTACAAAGATCCTTGTCGCTTGCATCTTGCCTTGAGACGGGCAAGGGTGCGCGCCACGGTCCGGCAAAAGTAGCGGACCGTGACACACGGCATAGACTACGCTGGGGGAAAATTGATGGGGCATATTCTGCACCCGCTGACCGAGTCAACATATTGAGCAAGGTCAAAGATATCCAAAGCAAGTCAACACCTTGGACAGCCTAGCCGACTCAGCTACGTCGGCCTGTCACTTGGGTCTCCGCCGGGCAACTAGCCAGCCGGGGCACATATCCGCGTACTCATATCCAAGACCCCTCGGCCGGCCTGCCATGGGTCCATCGGCCGAGGGTAGAACGGTCTTTCCACCTGCTAGCCACTTGGCCACTACGTGACAAAAGGTGAAAGTCTATAAATACTCCTCAACCCTCATTGAGAAAAGGATCCGAAATCTAACCAAAAACACCTCATGATCTGGTAATATCTTCCTTATCTCTCTACAATATATACTTCGCCAAGTAACACAACTTATCTCTTTAAGTTCACTGACTTGAGCGTCGGAGTGAGTACGCTCGGCCAAAGCCGAGCCCTCAGTTTGTTCATCGTTTCAGGAGAGGCCAAAGAAGGATTCAATCAAAGACATCATTCTACAAGCCACGAGTGGTAACAATACCTGCTTCGGAATTACACCCGGAACAACTTCTATTAGTATTATACTTTCTCATAAATTATTAAGAAGAAAAAGTTAGATCTACACTTATTATGATTTCTTAAAAAGTTGGACTCTCTAGTATCGCTCGAAAAGTTTCTGCTTTATATATATGTATTAATGTATTAATTGATTGATTGATACATATTTTCGATCAATAATAAAGGAATTATTCATCGAAAAAATCACATGTGAAATTAGGAGAGTTTATCTAACATGTGTCCTAATGAGATATGTTAACAATCCTTTTTTTATACTTGTAATTTTTACAAAACTTTTCAGTAATTTTACGGAAACTATTATATAAATTAAAATTTTCCAATATTATTTTTATTACCAAACGTCCTTTTATGCAGGGGCGGATCCACGTGAAGGGCTATATGGGCTTCAGCCCAACCAAGTTTTAGAGAGAAAACAAATTAGTTTACCATAAACTCAATCATGCAAAGTAGTCCAACTGGTATAATCAAACTGACCAAAGGCTGGTCCTTGGGGGATGCCAACGCAGGTTCAAACCCTGGTACAATATTTTTGTTTCTCTTAAAACTCTTATGTATTTAACACTTTTTGGTTTTTCCAACACTTTATATTTTACACAACACATTTTCTTTTAACATAATTATCTTTCTAATACTTCCTCCATTCTCATATGATGTACCCATTTTATTAAAATACTCCACTCATATATTAGTTGTTCATTACATACGTTGGCAATTGTAATTTGTTAGTGTTCCTTAATTAAATCAGTAGTTATGAGTGGGACGATCTTATACTATGAGACAATCGCATATATAAAAACATCACTCATTTATTAGCATTAAATGAATAGTTTTCCTATAAACATAGACCATCCTAGCTATAATATGAGACAGTCTTACTCTATAATTTGTGTAATTAAATTATTCGTCGCATTACAAAATGTGAATACGTTGTTAAATTAATAGAAAAATGAATTGCATTGTAAAAGACTATACGATAGTACGAGTATATATTTTACTCATATATTTTTACGCACAAGCTTACGACTCCATATGACTAACGACCACCAATTTTGGCCTAGCCCAACGTACTTTTCATTCCTGGATCCGCCCCTGCTTTTATGTAGCCGTACAAGTTATGAAGTTACAAAAGTCACACAGAATAAAATATTAATGTACATTTAATAAAACTAAAAAAGATTAAATATCACAAGGTAAACCGTAAAGCCCGATATGTAACCAAGGTATCCTTCACCAAGGAGCCAAAATGTCCACCAAACCACCACCAGTCTAATTAACATTACCGGATTATTCATAAACGGTTCGGTTGCAATTAACTATGTGTACTTGGTAAGAAGAATTTGAATCTTAAGTCAAACCGTATTTCGGATCCGGATTTACAAACGGGTTATTTCATCGAAATGTGAATTGTTCATAGCTAATTTCCCTCAAAATCCAGAATTTCCCGCCAAAATTTGCGATAATTTTCTTCATTCACTGATTTAATTTCCCGATTATATCCGCAGAAATCACTGTAAGTTCATCATCTTCGCTCCGCTATTTCTCTCATTTTTATGTAATTTACCTTAATCGTTTATTCCTCTAATTTTGAAACCCTAATTTTTTCAATTTTTCTATGTTTGAACCTTTATAATTCAATATTTAGTTGGCTCTTGATTGGAGTTAAATCCGTTTATCTATTTATTTATGTTGATTTGTATGAATTTGCTCTCAATTTTGAAACCCTAATTTTGCAATTTTTCCATCTTATGAATGCTTGAAGTTATGTGTGGTAATTGCGTCGTAATTTTTGTATATTTGAATAAGAAATTTCGTAATTTTGCGATTTGAAGGTTGCAGTGGTGGTGGTTGCTGCACTAGTAATGCAGGAAACAAAGTATTCTTTCCGTCTCAGTTATTTGTTTACCTTTTGTATTCATTGCGATCGTGTTTTAATCAAAGGTAAACAATTTATGATTGGGACGGAGGGAGTAACTTCTAAGTAAATAATTAACTAAAAGTCTAAAACTTTGTATGTTTTGTTTTAAGGGGACGCTGGCACGTTGCTGTTGGAGCCTTTGTTCGTGTTGCTGAAGGTTGTGGGATAGGAAGTAGCTCGAAAGCTTTGTTAAATTGATGTATCAATATTTTGTAGGGACTGGTCTATAGAAAGCTTCTGGTACTTTTTTGTGCTTTGGTGTCGATGCTATGCACCGTGCTTCCATTTGAGCTGGTGAATGCTGTCGCAGACTCGCATTCTGCGAATTTAGAAGGGTCATGGCCATAATTGTTCACTTAACTACAAGACTGCAATAACTTGACAATTCCCAGTTATTCTTAAATACATTGTTACAACCTTATGAATGGATGGTTTAGAAAGTTGGAGCATTTTTTGATAATTCGGAAAGTGCGAAGGATATTCACCTTTTGGCTTAGGTGATAGTGTG
Source organism: Silene latifolia (assembly GCF_048544455.1). Taxonomy (NCBI): domain Eukaryota; kingdom Viridiplantae; phylum Streptophyta; class Magnoliopsida; order Caryophyllales; family Caryophyllaceae; genus Silene; species Silene latifolia. Next base: position 3,284,256 of record NC_133528.1, read on the forward strand.
ATACATAGTTTAGCCGTAAATTTACTATTATAATCTGAATTCCCTTTTTTTTTGGCGGGGTGGTTGCTGCTGTGTGAAGCTTACTGGCATTTTTTATTCTGTTACTAATTACAGTAGTTATTACTGATGTGCTTGTTAGTTGTTACTCAGTCAATGTTTGTTACTACCTTAGTGCAGTGTAATGACAATGAGGCTTGTTTATGTTTCAGGCAACTCGCGGAAATTATGCTGTTAGATTTTGGATTAGTAAGGTCTTCAAACCTGTGGCCTTGCCATTTGTTATACGAACATTGTCAAGGTCTGTCAGAGATATAGATTTAGGATAAAGTTGTTCCAGTGAGGCGGGACTCCGAGATGTACTTTTTGCTGTATCCAGCAACAATGTAGGACTTACCTTCCTGCTTCTGAACAGCTTGTTTTCCAAAACGTTAAGTCCGAGAGAAGTCCGTTTGATGATTTTGAGCCTCTTTCCCAACCTGACCATGGTTTTGCAGAAAAATGAACCTATATGGAATAGAGGCAAGAAGAAGGAATTTCTACTTGATGATTTGGTATCTAACTTTACCAATCCCCCTGAAAACATTCTAGGTTCATCAAAAGAATGCAATGATGCTGTGGGTTTCAGCAGCTTTCCTTTGAGCGAGCTAGAATCAGTCAAAGACGTAAATTTAGCCTATGAATCCAAAGGGCATCAAGATTTGAGAAGTCGATTAAACTTCAACGAGATTGAGGATTTCCAAGACGATGATGGCGTTGGGGGTTTACAAATACCAATGGATGACCTCTCTGATCTAAACATGTTGCTATAAGACTAATAGATTGTACAAAATTTATTAAATGTTACGTATTTGACAGTTCGTCCTGTAAAATATCACAATTTCCATTTTTTAATAGTAATCATCTTATAACATTTTTGCCTCCTTTATTACTTATTTTTTGTAGCTGATTGTTGACACAACATGATGAGACCGACTCATACGATAGCTTGTAACTCGTTAATCCAATACATGATGCATTGTCTTACAAAACCGAGAACAAAAAGAAAATTCAGAAACAGAATGCATGCTGGCATCAAACAAACAGGGCTTAAAAAGCAAATTCGGATTACAAGACAATAAGCAAGCCTCTTATATCAAACAACAGCCTCCATAAAGACCATGGTGAGAGACCGCCTCATGCAATAGTTTACAATTTAAACCGAGAACTAAAAATAAAATTCAGAAACCACAGAATGCTGGCACCAAACAAACACAGCTTGAAAAAGCTAATTCAGGTTACAAGACAATACAGCCTCCATAGATGGTTTGTAAAAACTTCAAGTACTATAAAAAATTAAACCCAACAAGAAAATGATTGTGAGATCATGCCATGGTAATTCTCATAAGACTCCTTGCTGCTTGGAGTATGATACTTGCCAGTGTCGAGTGAATAAAAGACCATTTCATTTCCAATACGTTTAGGCAGATAAATCCGATTTCTCATGCTGCTATCCTTGGCTGCTACTGAAAATGACGATGCCGAACTGACAAATAACATGAAATCTCCTAGAGATTTGACTTCAACCCAAACCTCTTCATTCTTATCAAATGTATACAGTTCAATCTTGCACCCAACATCTTCAATAAAAACATAAATCGGCTGTCCATTAAGATCGGCTACATAGCACTCACTACGATTTGTATCTTCGTCTTCTTGTGGCGGACCCTTGTAAACTTCCCAACTACAACCATCATTCTCCATTTTCAAAATGCCGAGATTTCCATTCTCGTCTAGAAAATGGAATGAACCATCAAAATATTTGGGGCTCGAATTATAGTGACTTTGAAAATCCACGCTTCCTTCAATCTCAAAACCCACTGTAAACCATTGGTCTTCTTTAGCTCGGAGAAGGCTGATTGTGACATGAGCGTGATGACCAATACCAGAAATTCCAATGGTTAAACAATCGGGAGAAGTAGGAGAGGACGAAAATACAAAACTAGAATGGCCGGGAGCCAAGGATTCAGTCGGATATTCACCACTCTCCCCCGTAAACAGATTCATGTACTGTAAATAGCATCCCTCGTGGGAACGCAACATCAGCCACCCATCTTTGGAAAACTCGATTGTGGATACTACTGAGGTGGAATAAGGTAATTTCTTGATGACAGAGCCATTATTTTGATAGCATGGATCCCACAGTTCACATATGCCATCACTACTCTTGAGGAACATGAATAGAGGTAATGAACTATTGGCTTTCCATTTAGGTTTAGGGATTTTCGAAAGAAATTTCTTGCAGGTGGCACGGAGATTCATGCAATCAAACCAATGCAGACGATCTGCTATTAATGTTATTACATCCAAAGGAAGTTGCAAGAGCAATGATTTTGGAATCTCTCTGTTCATTGTTTCCAACTCTTCAACATGCTTACTGTTCTCGATAACATGAGTATCCTGAATCCTTTCCGCGATAGTCTTCTCCAAGGATGGTAACCTGTCAATTGCATTCCAGAAGATGAAGTTTTTCCAATTCATTATGCTATGAATGTTCACAAATCAACTAGTTTAACTCGTAATATTACGCTAATTTCGAATCCTGTACACTGCCTTTACGACTCTTTTTGCACCAGCTAAATTATGCACTCCCTCTGTCCCCATCCCCATCCCCATCCCCATCAATTGTTGTCCTTTGGTTTTGGCACAAATACCAAGGAAAGAGGACGGAGCCAATTACTAAATGATAAGCCAAGTGGACCAAATTGAGTGTAAATGATCAAATTGCTCATCAAATTCATAGGATTGGAATAGGACAACAAATGACCGGGACAAAGAGAGTAATCGACATAAAATAACACGTAAAGATAAGTTCTTTAATCGAATTTAGAGTCGCTATCAATCTTTTTTTTTTTGGTGGAACTGTGAGAATATATTAATAAACGATCAAAAGAGCACCATTACAACCATTTCAGCAAATTCAGAGAAGACCTAACCTAGCATATCATGCTACATGACACTAATGCAGTCCTTTCTCTTTACAGCATTCCAACAACTTATATTGCATTTGACCTACAAAATTCATACTAAGCCTCAATTTAATATCCTCCCTAATACAAATGTATAACATGTTCAGGACGGGGAAATACATGTCCATTCTGCAAGAATTACGTGCCATCCAAACCGAGTAGTAGAGACCCATAACTGCAGCACTTTTCAGCATAGGATTTAATTGATATAATCAGTTTTTCCGTTCCAAAGTTTACATTACATTACTTTCCCCTTACACTGTATATAAAAGAAGCAAGTAATACCATCTTGAACCAGAATTTGTAACAACAACTACTCCCTCCGTCCCGGTCAATTATTATCCTTTGGTTTTGACACAAAGACCAATGAAAGAGGAGGGAGCCAATTACTAGATGACAAGTGCCACAAATTGAACATGAATGATCAAATTGCTTATTAAGTTCATTCTCAAAATAGAAAGAACGACAATTGACTCGAGTAATACTGTAACAATAATACGGAGTTCATTCTCAAAGTTTTTCCAGTTCATTATGCTATGAATGTTCACATATCAACTAGTTTAACTCGTAATTTTCTTATGCTAATTTCCAATCCTGTAAACTTCTTTTTCGACATAAAATAACACGTAAAGATAAGTTCTTTAATCCGAATTTAGAGTCCCTATCAATCTTATTTATAATTCATAGCATTTAAGTGGCATAAATCAGTTTTTCCGTTCCAAATTTTTCATTACATTCCTTTCCCCTTACACTGTATATAAAAGAAGCAAGTAAAACCATCTTGAACCAGAATTTGTACCAACTACTCCCTCCGTCCCGGTCAATTATTATCCTTTGGTTTTGGCATAGAGACGAGGAAGGAGGAGGGAGTCAATTACTAAATGACAAGTGGCACAAATAGAGCATGAATGATCAAATTGCTTATTAAGTTCATTTTTAGTATAGAAAGCACAATAATTGACTGAGACACCCAAGAATGTAATAGAACAACAAATGACCGGACAGAGGGAGTAATCGACATAAAATAACACGTAAAGATAAGTTCTTTAATCGAATTTAGAGTCGCTATCAATCTTAATTATAATTCTAAGGATTTAATTGGTAGAATCCGTTTTTCAGTTCCAAATTTTACATTGCATTCCTTTTCCCTTACATAAAAGAAGCAAGTAAAACCATCTTGAACCAGAATTTGTAACAAGTAACAACTACTCCCTCCGTCCCCGTCAACTATTATCCTTTGGTTTTGGCACAAAGACCAAAGAAAGAGTAGGGAGCCAATTACTAGATGACAAGTGCCACAAATTGACCGTGAATGATCAAATTGCTCATCAAATTCATTCCTAAAATAGAAAGTACAACAATTGACTCAGACACCCAAAAATGTAATAGAATAACAAATGACCGGGACAGAGGGAGTAATCGACATAAAATAACACGTAAAGATAAGTTCTTTAATCGAATTTAGAGTTGCTATCAATCTTAATTATAATTCATAGGATTGAATTGGTATAATCAGTTTTTCCCCTTACACTGTATATAAAAGAAGCAAGTAAAACCGTCTCATACTACAATTTGTAACAACTAATACAGTAACAATAATACGGAGTTCAATTGGAGCTAACCTTGTAGGATTATAAGGCATGAACCAAACCGGACCATCAGAAAAACTCTGGAAATTATCATGAGACGATAAAAACCCGTAACTAATATCTTGTAACCGGTATTGATGAATAGTATCACTCGCTAAATTAACCATATAAACACAATTCCCTTCAATCCGACCACGAGCCGGACACCAAGTACAACAATTATCACCTAATAAAATCGCATAATCTCCTAATGACTCGACCTGAACCCAATCCATTTCCGACAAATCAAATCTCCAAACAAATACCTTCAAAATATCATAACCGTCAGTATTCAGTAACTGCCTCGGTATTATACTTACGCCATACAAATTTCCACAAGCTTCAACTAAAAAATGCGGTCTTCTATGAAACATCTTGTATACTATCCTTGAACTCGGACATTCTACACTCAACGCTTCGAAATTAACAGAATTATTCAAGCTGGCGTCACTACTGACGTCACTACCATCAAAATTAACAGAATTAACAGAATTATTCAAGCTGACGTCACTACCAACTGCCATTGTTAAACGAGCAAAGACTGTATGGAAACATCCATGATCGTTATCATCATTATCATCGAACAAATCAGCGTACGCGTAAATATCTCCATTAACAACAGCAGCTCGAGATATTTTCACAATTTCGCCTTCGTGTTCAAGACGTTGTTTAATCCAATTACAGTCATCCTTCATAGGGTTACAAAAAAGGACGAATCCTTTACAGAACAGTAAAAGAACACATTGATCAGTAAACGGCGGTGAAGTGAAAATGTAAGTTTCAGGTTCTGTTTCAGCAGGTAAATCAGGTAAATCAGGGAGAATGATTGAATTACGAGTAATTGGGTTCCAAAGAGAGTAAATTGTTGAATTTACGCGGTCGCGTAAAATTAACCAACCCAAAACAGACGCAACAATTGATTTTCCATGTAATTCAACAATTTTTTTGACATAGGAAGTATTGTTATTGATTGTGAAGAAAGTTTGTTTCTCAAGTTTTGAATTTTTGTTTTCATGAGTACCTAATAACCATGGTGATTCATCTATGGATGGTAGATTGTATTTTTCGTCTTCCGCCATGATTTGATTATCCATGTTTTTGGTAATGATTATGTGAAATAAACAAATTTAAGCGTAAAATTGACAAATTGTAGAATTGCAATAGTATTTAAGTTGGAATTTGGGTAAAGATTGGATTTTGAATTTTTTGGGGGTAAATATTTGGGATTGTGGTTGGTAAGAAGTTGCGGCCTCTTGCTATGTCTTAGAGATGGTAGTAAACTAAACCCTAGGGTTTGTCCACAGTGGGCTATAAGCCTATAACCCATTCATCCTTTTGATGGCCCAAACATATTTTGTAAACGGTTAGTCTCACTATAAACGGATATATCCGTATAAAGTGAAATACGAGTTAAATATGTTTAAAGTAATGATATTTTTAGGCCTCATCATGCAACTTGTTGCTTGTCTTATGCTTGAGGTGGGTGGATATTTGACCTGTTTATAACTATAAACGGATATCTATCTCCCGTCTATAACGAGAATTTGTGTGTTGTAAAACGGTTATTAGTTTTGTAATCTTGATTTTCTGGTGGAGTTTTTTTAATCTTGATATCGACTGTGAAAAGATAAAAAAAGAATTAGACAAATGAATTAGTATTTTAATCTTGATATCGATTTTGCTAAAAAAAAAGGTAAAAAAGAATTAGGAATTAGGAAATTGAAAAATATTACGCCGTAGTAATTAATGTAATGGTTATTTTAATCAAAATTAAACAAATGAATTAGACCGAAAGAGTAAAAGAATAAAAAGACAATGCCTACACATGCACGTTATTTACAATGAGTAGATTATACAACATGTTGTATGCAGTTGTATGATGTAGAATCTGAGCTGTGTACTAAAGTTTTCGAGTTTTGTTTAAAATAATATGAGCTATGCTGTAAAGTTTTTGAACTCACACACTTAAACATAAAAAAAAATAAAACTCTTACAAAACTCAGAAAAATTACACATAAGCTCTGATTAATGTATAGGGTTGTACAATGCTCATTATACAACTGGTTGTATAGTAATATTTGTGCGTTACTTATAGAGTTTTATTATTTTGGTCTATTACTTAGATTTTAAATTGACATCTCATTATATGAGAGAAAACATGAACCGGATACTAATCAAGAGGATTGAGTAAAATTTACGAAATGTGGATTCTAATGATAATTATTTTTTGTACAACAAAGGAAATGATTTCATTTTATAATTTTTCACAAATTATTTTAATGATTTTTTTTTTTTGCGAAGCTAATAATAATATAATACTCCCTCTGACTTTTAATTTTCTTCCCGTTTTTCTAATATATGTGAGGAGTATTATAATGAAATGGGAAGAAAACAGCAAACCGGAGGGAGTATCACTATATAGTTTGACAAGTAATTTTGTAATTAATAATGACATTAATAAAAGATTTAGCAAGTTTATAGTATATGGTTTTATATCATTTTTAATTTATTTTTATTGGGTTTTTCTCCTGTGTATTTTCGTGCTTTTTCTATTTCTATTTTATACCCCTCCTTATCTCGGATGTATCTCTTATACCCCTGAAGTTAAAAAATGATTCTAAACCGTAAAGTAAGTTGAGTTAAACGTTAAATTCTCCGTTAATAGGCTGATGTGGATGATGATTTGGTTATTTAGCTCTTTTACATTGACATTATTTTTCTGCTTCTTTGTGCTTCTTTACTATCTCCTCGCTTCATCTTCCTCATTTTTGCTGCTTCTTATTTCTTTTCTTATCTTCTTCATTTCCCCAAATTTTACCTAATCATTTCACCATATTATCTTCAATTTTCCTGCTTCTTCCCTCTTTTTCTACCTTCTTTATTTTCCCAAATATTAGGTTCTTAATTAGCCCTTCTATGTAATCCCCCTCCCCTCATACTCCATTTTTTTTTCCAGTTGTACTATAAAAGTCGCCGTCCGTCCTCTATCGTGAGAAATTACCCGATTAATGGGCTTTATTTTATAAACGAAATTTCCCGTTTATGAAGGTAAAGGTAATTTTATAATCATGTGTTTCAATTTCAGGAATCATAATATCATAAAGATGATATTTATATAGGTTTGATCACAAAAAGAAATTCACAATCAAACACATTGCAATCCACTATAAAATTTTTTAAAATTAGATCTATGAAATTACCTAGAGTGAATGATAGGGGATTGAGAGAGATGGACATATGAAAATAAAAATATGAAGGGGCAATTGTGATGAACGCAGAAAAGATGCATGAACAATCTGAAAGGATTTATGAGTAATTTAATTAAGAAATCTTTAATAATCCATGTCATTATCTACCAACAAATAACTCATGAAGCGACCCTAGACACGTGGTGGAAAAATCGGGAGGAAAAAAAATGACCCGGTACGACCTCCCAAACGGCTCAAATGTAACTTTTTAATACACGGTTTTTGAAATTTCAGGGTCCAGAAACAAAAATGTGTGTAAATCATACGGACGGTTTCCCAGGTAAGATAAAGCGGCTACACAAAATTTGAGAAACAACAGAGGACATTTGAAGGTGCCGGTACGCGATAAACGAGTTTCAGACGAAAATCAGGTACTCCTTAAAAATGGTAGAATACTTCCTTAATTAGCGTTGAAAATCGAATACGCTAACTCATGAAGCGGCCCCTGACATATGGTAGAAAAACTGGGAAGAAAAGAAACATGACCTGATACGACCTCCCAAACTACCAAATTTAAGTGCATAATACACGATTTTCGGGATTTCAAGTCTCGGAACCAAAATGTCCATAAATCATATGGACGGTTTCTAGGGTCAGATAAAGCAGCCACACAAATTTGAGAAACAACAGAGGACATTTGAGGGTGCCGGTACGCGATAAACGATTCTGAGACTAAAATAAGATTCTTCTTAAAACTGTATGAATACTTCTTATTTAAGGCTGAAAATCGAATACGGTAACTCATGAAGCGACCAGGCACGTGGAAGAAAAACAGGTAGAAAAAGAAACATGATTGAGTACGACCTTTCAAACGACTCAAATTTAAGGTGTATAAATTTAATAATACACGGTTTTCGGATTTCTGCTTCTCGGAACAAAAATTTCTGTAAATCATACGGACGGTTCCTTGAGTTAGATAAAGCAGCTACACAAATTTTGAGAAGCAACAGAAGATATTTGATTGTGCCGGTACGCGTTAAAACGGATCCTGGACAAATATTGGGTAATGCTTAAAAATAGTTGAATACTTCTTAATCAGGGTTGAAATACTAATACGATAACTTATGAAACGAACTCTGACATGTAGTAAAAACACTGGGAGGAAAATAAAAACGACCTGATACGACCTCCCGAACGGCTCAAATTTAAGTGTATAATACACGGTTTTCGGGATTTTAGGGTCCCGGGACAAAAACGCCCGTAAATCATACAGACGATTCCTCGGGTCAGCTAAAACAGCCACGCAAATTTTGAGAAAAAACAGATGACTTTTGAGTGTGTCGGTAGGCGATAAACTAGTCTTAGACAAAAATAGGGTACTCCTTAAAATAGATGATAACTTGTGATTTAGGGCTGAAATCGAATTTTGTAACTCATGAAGTGATTCCAGACACATGGTGGACAAACTGGGAGGAAAAGAAACATGACCCGGTTGACCTCCCAAATGGCTTAAATTTAAGTGTATATTACACGGTTTTCGGGATTTTAGGGTTCCGGAATAAAATTGTCCGTAAATCATACAGACGGTTCCTCGGGTCAGATAAAGCAGTCACACAAATTTTGAGAAGAAACACAGGACATTTGAGGGTGCAGGTACGCGATAAACGAGTGTCGGACGAAAATCAGGTACAACTTAAAAATAGAAGAGTTCTTCTTATTTAGGACTGAAAATCGAATATGGTAACTCATGAAGTGACCCCTGACACGTGGTAGAAAAATTGGGAGGAAAAGAAACATAATACGGTACGACCTCCTAAACGGCTCAAATTTAAGTGTATAATACTTCCTCCCATCCACTCCAAAGGTAACATGGACCCACTTTTCCTCTCACAAAAAGTGGGTCCATGTTACCTTTGGAGTGGATGGGAGGAAGTAAAAAGTTTTCGGGATTTCAGGGTCCCGAAACATAAATGTCTATAAAGCATACGGACGGTTCCTTGGGTCAGATAAAGCAGCTACACAAGTTTTGAGAAGCAATAGAAGACATTTGAGAGTGCCGGTATGCGATAAACGAATCTCGGATGAAAATCAGGTACTCTTTAAAATTATATGAATACTTCTTAATTAGCGTTGCGGTAACTCATGAAACGACCTCTGACCCGTGGTAGAAAATCTGGGAGGAATAGAAACATGACCTGATACGACTTCCCAAACGGCTCAAATTTAAGTGTATAATACACGGTTTTCGGGATTTTAGAGTCCCGGAACAAAAATGTACATAAATCATACAGATGGTTTCGTGGGTCTTGATGGAGCATATTCTGCACCCGCTGACCGAGTCAACATATTGAACAAGGTCAAAGCTAAAAGACAGCAAGTCAACATATTAACAGCCTAACCGACGCAGCCTGTCGGCCTGTCACTTGGGTCTCGGCTCGGCAACTAGCCGGCCGAGAGGCATATCCGCGTACTCACATCCAGTCCCCTCGGCATGGAGTCAACCAGGCCTGCCGGTCTGCCATGGGTCCCTCGGCCGAGGGTTAGATAGTCTTTCCACCTTCTCTGCCACTTGGCCACTACGTGACAAAAGGTGAAAGTCTATAAATACTCCACTTCTCTCATTGAGAAAAGGATCCGAAAACCATCTAATAATCTCACAATCCAATAATCTGGTATAAACTCCCTTATCTCTCTACAATATACTTTGCCAAGTAACATACAACTTATCTCTCTAAGTTTACTGACTTGAGCGTCGGAGTGAGTACGTTCGGCCCCAAGCCGAGCCCTCAGTTTGTTCGTCTTAAACAGGACAGAGTGAAAGGAAGAGACGAGCAACGACGTCATTCTACAAGCTCACGTGGTCACAATAACTGCTCCGAAATTACACCAGGAACAGGTCTAATAAAGCAGCCACACAAATTTTGAGAAACAAAAGAGGACATTTGAGGGTACCAGTACGCGATAAACGAGTCTGGGGCGAAAATCAGGTACTCCTTAAAAAGAGATGAATAATTCTTATTTAGGGCTGAAAATTGAATACCGTAACTAATGCAGTGATCCCAGAAACGTGGTGGAAAAACTGGGAGGAAAAGTAACATGACCCGGTATGACCTCTTACACGGCTCAAATTTAAGTGTAAAATACACGGTTTTCGAGATTTTAGGGTCTCAGAAGAAAAATGTCCGTAAATCATACAGATGTTTTCTCGGGTCATAAAAAGCAGTCACAATATTTGAGAAGCAACAAAGGACATTTGAGGATGCATGTACGCGATAAACGAGTTTCAGACGAAAATCAGGTACACCTTAAAAATAGATAAGTACTTCTTATTTAGGGCTGAAAATCGAATATGGTAACTCATGAAGCGATCCCTGACACGTGGTAGAAAAACTGGGAGGAAAAGAAACATGACCTGATACGACCTCGCAAACGGCTCAAATTTAAGTGTATAATACACGGCCTTCGGGATTTCAGGGTCCCGAAATAAAAACGTCTGTAAATCATGCAGACAATTTCTCGGGTCAGATAAAGCAGTTACACAAATTTTGTGAAGCAATAGGAGACATTTGAGAGTGTCGGTACGCGATAATTGAATCTCGGACGAAAATCATGTAATCCTTAAAAGTATATGAATACTTCTTAATTAGCGTTGAAAATCTATACGGCAACTCATGAAGCAACCCCTGACACGTGGCAGAAAAAATGGGAGGAAAAGAAATATGACCCGATACGATCTCCCAAACAGCTCAAATTTAAGTGTATAATATACGGTTTTCTGGATTTCGGGGTCCCGGAACAAAAATGTCCATATATTATACGGATTGTTTTGTAGGTCAGATAAAGGAGCCACACAAATTTTGAGAAGCAACAGAGGAAATTTGATGGAATCGGTATGCGATAAACGAGTCTCGGACGAAAATGAGGTATCCCTTAAAAATAGATGAATAGTTTCTTATATAGGGCTGAAAATCGAATACAATAATTCATGCAACGACCCCGACACGTGGTAAGAAAATGGGAGAAAAAGAAACATGACCCGGTACGACCTCACCAACTGACAAACGGCTCAAATTTAAGTGTATAATACACGATTTTCGGGATTTCAGGATCCGGGAACAAAAATGTCCATAAATCATACGGATGGTTTCGCGGGTAAGATAAAGCGGTGACACAAATTTTGAGAAGCAACAAAGGACATTTGAGGGTGTCGGTACGCGATGAACTAGTCTCGGACGAAAATAAGGTATTCCTTAAAAATAGATGAATACTTCTTTTTTAGGACTGAAAATCGAATTCGGTAACTAATGCAGCGACGCGAGACACGTGGTTGAAAAACTGGGAGGAAAAGTAACATGGCCTGGTACGACCTCTCAAACGGCTCAAATTTAAGTGTATAATTCATGGTTTTCGAGGTTTTATGGTCACAGAACAAAAATGTCTGTAAATCACACGGATGGTTTCTCGGGTGAGATAATGCAGTCACAAAAATTTTGAAAAGCAACAAAGGACATTGGGGGACGCACGTACGCGATAAACGAGTCTTGGACGAAACTCGGGTATTCCTTACAAATAGATACGTACTCTTTAAAAAAAAGCAGGTTGAACTTTTTTTGAGAAGAAACCGAGGACATTTGAGTATGCCGGTAGGCGATAAATTAGTCTCGCACGAAAATCTGGTACTCCTTAAAAATAGATGATAACTTGTTATTTAGGGCTAAAATCGAATACGATAACTCCTTAAAAATAGGGATCGCCTTGAGCTTGCAGCAGGAGCTCTGTTCCTTCTCTGCTATCCAGACACATAGATGGAGAAAGCATTGGTTTCAGATTGCAGTAGCAGCAGTAGTGTCTTCCATCTGGACTGAGAGAACGATTTTCTGAGGGTTGCACTTGTCTATTCCTGCCATCCACAGGAAGGTCAAGTATTTGGTATCAATTCGCATGCTTATGAAGGATTATGGCTCTCTCTCTTCCTTGGTGTTGGATAGTTTAAACTTGATCTTTAGGGTGTGTTTGGATTGAGTGATTTGGAGGGAAAAGAAAGAGAGGAAGAATAGAGGATTTAGAATCCATTGTTTGGATAGCAAATGAGGATGAAGGTAAATGGAGGGAGAGAGATTTGAAGGGATCCAATTTCCCTCCTCATGCCTAATCAAAGTCTCTCCACAATAGGCAAGATTTGAAGGGAAATTGTATCCAAACAACCGCACTCCATTCCCCCTCCCCTTCCCTTCTCTCCCTTTCCTTTCCCTCCTTCCCCCTCCCCTCCCTTTCCCTCCACTTTTGCTATCCAAACACACCCTAAATCTTTTGGAACACTTTGTTTTTGCCTTTATAGTAGCCTTGATGTATTCTTTAGTGGATAGTATTTTACAAATGTAATTTCCTTTCTTCTAAGAAATGAAATGATAATTTTTTGAAAAATAAAAAATGTTTACAAAATCTTTATAAATCATAATTTTGTGTAGTCACAGAGTCAAAATCTATATTTAGGAGTGAATTATGTCTATAAAGGGTGAACGAGTAATAATTGCATAAGATAAACTTCGAAAAAAAAAAAATCGAAAATTTAACTAAAAAATTTAAAGTCTTTATTTTTACGGGGGTAAATGTCCCTTCTAGTTCCCTCACTCCACCCGTGATTGTGTTCGATTAAGGCGAACGTCTTTTTCCAAATCACGTATCTCGACAAGACAAATGCCGTTGCAAACTTCCGTCGGGGAATTGTCAAGTATTTTTTTGAATAAAAAGGCCTCTAACTCTCTAAGGGTGTGTTTGGATAGCAAAAGTGGAGGGAAAGGGAGGGGAGGGGGAAGGAGGGAAAGGAAAGGGAGAGAAGGGAAGGGGAGGGGGAATGGAGTGCGGTTGTTTGGATACAATTTCCCTTCAAATCTTGCCTATTGTGGAGAGACTTTGATTAGGCATGAGGAGGGAAATTGGATCCCTTCAAATCTCTCTCCCTCCATTTACCTTCATCCTCATTTGCTATCCAAACAATGGATTCTAAATCCTCTATTCTTCCTCTCTTTCTTTTCCCTCCAAATCACTCAATCCAAACACACCTAAGGCTTCATTTTCACCTTTGTGTTTTACGTAACCAATTACTTGTTGAGTTTACTTTTAGATTGGCTGGAGATAGCATAAATTAACAATGAAAAAACTGCCACCTCCTTATAGATTTGTGACGGATATTCATTACAACTTACAAGAGAGACTTGTTCTACCCATTCTTTTAAACATAAAACTAAAAAAATTACAATCATATATTATATTAAAGCAGAAACCATCTGACACGTGTCATCGGCAGATGGCTTCTGCCACATGTCATTTGCAAATTAAATATTCCATTTCCGTATAATCAGCATAATTTCCATATTTGAAAGATTGTTAACAGATTTTCCAAAACAAGATGAGTATCTTTTCAAAAATCTATCCTTTTAATCTCATTATCATATATTACCTATATAAATCAAAAAGAATCTTTCCTGAAATCCCTAAAAATCATGTGCAAAGATGATTATATAACTTGGCCTAATATTATAACTTTGATTATAACTATGCTTTTTGGTGAATTAATATTAAAATTTATTTACATTAGAAGAAATTGAAATACAAGTAATTTTGAAGATAAAGTATGTTTGGTGAGTAGGATGAAGCATTAAAAGTTGATGATAATTATAAAAGACCGAGTCATCGTTAATACTTAATAGCGCCGCTTTCATCTTTTATTCTTTAGGATTTTTGGTAATTTAAATACTTTTCCTATTTTTAAAACTCTTCTTCTTTTTTTTTTACAAAAAATATTATTTCATCTATTATAATTTGGAAAGATTTGAAGTCGATTTTAATTGTTGAGAAAAAAATTAAAAGTTCTGTATTAGTTATATCATTCTAATTAAACTCATAGATTGTAGAATAAGACGGTTTCACATATAAGGCGTCTTTTTATCTAAGTAAACAATAATTTAATGCTATTAGTGAATAAATATGTTTTTTTATATAATGACAATCACATACATTGTAAGACCGTTTTACATAGTAATTATGGAAAAACCTTATATATAACATCACTATTTGTGAGATAATTACTTTATGAGAGGTTATATTCTATAAAGAATTTGTTACTATTAATAAATATATTATATAGATAATTAGATAATTAGACATTGAGCAATATTTTACGAAGATATGAAAGTATTGCTACTTGGTGGCACAAAAAAAAGAATATATTTTTTAATTTCATATATTAATGTGTATCCTTAACGCACACGTTCAAAAAGCGTTTTTATTATTTATCGAAAACATATTTCAGTAAAATGATACTCTTTCATTCCACTTTTATTGTCTTATTTTCTATTTTGGAAAAAAAATTAAGAGACTTGGGTAAAGTAACAGTTCTACCCTTTAATTAAAATAAACGGAGACAATGTCATTTTGACCAAGGGGCTGGACGAGTGGTAGTTACAGTTTTATGAATAAGATTGGTTGTTAATCCATTTAACATACTAAATTTAAAAATAAGACAATTAATTTGGATTAAGTTTTAGAGTATGAATAAGATTGGTTGTTAATCCATTTAACATGCTAAATTTAAAAACGAGACAATTAATTTGCATTAAATTTTGGAAAAAAGAAGAAAATAAAATGGAAGAGTAATTACTCAAAAATATTACCAAGACAAACGTATAGCAAAAAAATGAGTCATTTTTGCAACTTAGGAAGCTTGAACCTTAAGAGAATATCATTCAATCACTAACAGGTACGAGGTAATTAATCATGAGACTATTGCATCAAAGTATGGAAAATAACTAATTAAAGTTGTGAAATAGCTAACCAAACGACCAGTAAGAAACTAATTAATTTTGTTACAAATACAAATTTGTTTGTTTGTGTCAAAATATAAACGACGAAAATAGAATTGAGGTAAATGGAAAAAAAAATGGTTTAGACTGGTGAAGAAAATACTAAAACCTAAGAATAAATATTTTTAGCATATAAAGAGTTTTGGCCAATTAAATTTGAGTTTTGTCAGTTTAAATGCTTAGTCGGTAAATTTAAGCATATCATTATTTCACACCTAATATATGAACATTAACATTTTAATAACATTCTGTACCAAAAAAAAACATTTTAATAACATTTCTCCAAATAAGTCCATAATATATATCAGGTCATGAGCAATAGATAATATAGAGTTACAAAAAATCAATTTAGATACTTAGTATTATTTTCAATTTATAAAAGTTGGAGTGACTTTAGAAAATTATCTAACAACTAACGCATAACATTATGACATTGTAAAGAAATTTGTAAATAAGTTGTTAGTACAAAAATGCTTTATCCATTTTAATTTTATTGTTCAACACTCATTTTAAATTATCTCAAATTAACAATGCTGAGAGACAAGTGTTAACAATTAACATGACTCAATAAACAAAAATAAAAAAATAAAAAAAAATTATTTGGCGACTTGAAAGGCGAATGAATAATGAGCGGTGTTGATGGTGGGAGGTCGTGATAGGGGATGGGTCGCGATGAATGGGTAATGATAGGGTGAGAAGTCGCATAAGGTTAGTCGAAGGGTTAGGGATCACACATGAGGGTGGGGCCGGGATGGTGGTTATGTTGGATGACGTACGAGACGTACGAGGATGGTGAAGGGCAAGATGGGGTAGTATAGTTGGAGGACGTATGATACGCGAGGGGGTTGTTGAGATAGACGTCGGGTCTGAGATGTTGGGTGCGGTCACCAGTCTCACCACTGCGGTGGAGGGTCTGTTGGTGAATCTCGAGGTAATCGGTCAGTGATAGCGAATGCTAGCTGCTTTCACATGTTCAGGCGATTGTGGGTGGAAGAGAAAATGAGTGATAAGGTAGAGAATTGAGAGGATAACAAATAATAGGGGTAATATGATATAAAAACGTACTACAATGAGTAAAATTAAATGTATATTACCTAAATTAACAGGTTATAAATATCCAATAACTTTATAAATGCAAAGAAAAGACGAGGGGGTCAATTATTAAATAACAAGTGAATCAAACGGGTGTGGACTGTGGAGTATCAAATTGTTTATCAAAGGCATTCCTAAAATATAAAGGCACACAATTGATTGAGATAACTCAAAATGGAATAAGCAAACAAATGAGTGGGACAAAGGGAGTTTCATATAAGGAGTTACTTATCCATTGTTTTACACAATTCAGGTTCAAATCAAGCTTTCGTCTTGAATTTGGGTGTCGGGTAGGGTTATTCGGATCAACTCAATTTTGACAAGTCTAAGTTACCTCAGCCGCCTACTTCAACTACTTGCCAATAACTTATCAAAAGTCGAGAAAAAAATCATAATATTTCGAATAAGAAAATCATAGTATCTAAAGTGTATGGGTAGTAGACAAAGTGAAATTTTCTAAAATTTAATAATTCACTAAATCCAAAAAATATGTAAGTTGCTACTTTTAATAATACTTTCCGTTTCCACCCGTGCAGTGCACGGGTTCAAAAACTAGTATTATATTAAAGCAATAACCGCAAGCCCCGTTGATCGCCACGTGTCATAACCCCTTAAAACGCCACGTGTCATTTTTTATTTTAAAAAAAAATTATAACATTTGCAATCATATCACGTGAAGGAGTTACCAAATATTACTAAAAAAAAAAAAATTCGAATCCCTAAATCAAAGCTTCAATTACGTCTATCAATCCCCTAAAATACTGAAAGAATATAGTCAAAGATTTTACATTTATGGATTACAATTAAAAAATTACCAAGCAAAAATAAAGCAAAAAAATTCTACAGATTTTCGCTCAAAATAAAGCAAAAATATTCTACAAACAATATTGTTACAGAATTTTAGGTCTATCAATCCCCTAAAAATCGGAAAGAATATAATCAAAGATTTTTATACGCGTATATGTACCTTACTTCAATATTTAGAATAGAACAGTCGGTTAGACATCCAATTAAACCACCCACTCTCCCATTCTCCAAGTTCATGATTTCTCATCTTCAATCTCCATTTTATTACCATAACCGTCATTTACTGATCCGGTCATTGTTTTAAGTTTTTTTAGGATTTGATGTAATTTGAGGATTAATTTACATTTGGTCTTTTTCGTCTGCGTTGTATTCGATTTTTTTTTTGAGAGAGATTGTATTCGATTGTTTAAGTTCCGTATTATTGGGTTGAGTGATTGTTAATAGAGGTGAAATATAAGAACCGTTAATTTAGCTGATTCAGAAACTACTATAAGAGATTTCTGATTCATTTTTAATCCACAAATTGCAGCATGATTGTGAAATCAAAATTCACGGTGGTGAAGAGCAGTGTTTTCTGAATGGGTGTGCGGGATGATTTGATTGAAACCGAATTCTTGGATGAGATTTATTTGAAGGATTTTCGGACTATGCAAACGATGCCTACGGGGATGAACCGGTGTGTGTGTTCTAAATGGGAGTGCACATATTCATGGTTGAAATTCGTGTTGGTCTTTCCAATTTGCATGGTACGTGTGCATTCTACGCATGTCTGTTTCTGAAGGCGTTTAAAACTTTAAATTAACTTAATTTTTTTTTTGAACCTTCATTATTAGGGGTCATTAGTTTGTTAACTCCGCAAGTATTACTCATCTAGACAGCTCGAATGTCCCCTCAAATTTTCATTTCACCTTCACAATGTTGAATTGTAAATAGTAAGAATCCACCGGTATTTACTCTCATTATATTCCATTATGCATTACCATTGTTCATATCACTTTTACTACAATTCACGAATTTTCTTGGAATGTTGAAATTTTAATTCTGTCTTTTGATAATGAGGTGGTGATATGCTTATCGATGGTAGTTATGGTTCTGTTGATGGTTGGAAATAATTTACTCAAGTTTTTGAGTGATGTTCTCAGATTTTTAATTAAATGAATGTCGTCCTTTATTTGAACTTCTTCACGAGTTCCATTTCATGTGTTTTTATTAATCAAACTTTAGCCTGTTTGTGCGACACCCACGTAGCTTTTTGATCAAAGTAGCTTATTGGTTTTTTTGCACGTGTTTGGCAAGTAGCCTATTTGGTCAAATAAGCTACCTGAAATGAAATGCTTGAGATTTCAGGTACCTGAAATGAGATATTTTCGATCTTTTACCCTTTTAATTTATGATATTAAATAACTATCATATCCTTTTACGTCATTTTACCAAAATCAGCTACATTTTGAGCTAATTTTGTTAACTGTATTTATTGAAATATCATAAATTAAAAGGGTAAAAGATCGAAAATATCTCATTTTGAGCTAATTTTATTGTGGTGGTGATGGTCTATTTATTGAAATTCTCCATATGTTGTAATTATTTAATTCATTAAAAGTAAGGCCGCATAAGTAATGTGTTTGCTATGGTGCAGTTTTTGTGACCCAGGCCATGTACTTGATTAATGTTTGAATTGCACTGTTTCATGTGACATCATCGTTTTTCTTCTTAGTGTTCGGAGTTCGAATATTACTGTCTCAAGCGTTTAGGCTTACATTGCATTTAGAGTTGGCCGACGTGTTCGATGTCTAACCCTCGAGAACATGGAGAAAAAATGGGGGCAAAGTTCACATATTCTATTAAGAGTGGAATCTCAAGTGCCGGCTCTAGGGCCAGCAGGGGGTGGTTTTTGAGAGTGTTTGTCATGCGACTTGGTGTGTCTGAGTTCTTAGCGAGCTTTTTGTTGATTTTTCATAATAAACGGGGCTTGCATTCATATTGGTCAACAAAATGCCTCAAAGATATCTATTTTTTTGCCTTTAAATTACTCATTTTTAGGTGAATGTCTTTGCTGTAAAAATCTATTTGTGAACTTTGTCATTTGGTGTCCATGAACAATGATATATATCAAAAATTGTTATGAGAATCGATATATCATTTAGGCTAAGACCATAAACCCATAAGATATTGTATTTTTCCATGACCAAAGAAGAATCTCAAATTCTTCATTAATTCCAATCTACCGGTAACATTTAGTTTTCAAATTTAATATGTTAGTTTCATCTTTTAAGATTTTATAGTTTTTTTTTTCTGTATTTGTGGTTATAGTTTGTGAAGTTCGACCTCCAAAATTAAGTGTTTAATGGCTTGGATTGGAGTGAGTATACTTCTTTTCAGGTTATTTGTTTAACAAAATAGAGGAAAATAATTGATTAGGACGAGAAGAGTGTTATGTACTTATAATAATTTTAGTAAATGGTGTTTTTAAAATGATTACTTTTGTTGATACGAAAATACTGTTTTCTAAATAAAAATATCAGGACCAAGGGAATTTTTGAAGTAAAGGTAGATTGAAGTGTGGTTTCAAAGCGATGAAAATTTCCGATTTAGATTATTTGAGCTCGCAATGTACGAGTCTTTGGGCTTAGTTCCAAACTCGCAAAAAATTGTGACGGTTCCAATTTTTCTATAATATACTTACATTTCGTCGAAAAAAAGAGAATAGATGAGGAGTGAGAGAGAGAGACAGGCGGATGTTGCGATAAGGATTAAACGCATTTGATATTTTGATTGACTAATTATTTAGTACAACCTCATCAATTAATCGGGTTTTGTTGGTCTTATTGTTTATTTTGTGATTGGGCTGGGTACTCTGGATTGGGCCTTTTTGGGTTATTTGTTGGGTTGTCACAAATATCGTATGTCATTTTTTGGCTCAATCACGTTGTATGTCGACCGTTTCCTATACTTTACCAACCAGTAAAAAAACTTAAATCGAACAGTACCATTTAATATTGACTAATAACATTTAACCTATTTTACATAGTATATATCTCTACGTAATATACACTCAAAATAATATTTTACGTTACCACCCGTGCAGTGCACGGGTTCAAAAACTAGTATAACTAAAAAACATTACATATAAGCTCAGAAAAATTTGAATTTTGACGTCACTAGGTCGTTGCTAATTGACGTCACTAGGTCGTCACTAGCTCAGAAAAACCAGTAAGTGGATTATACATATAATGTCCTAATTTAATTTATTTATTTTCACTAAGTCGTTGCTAATTAACAAAGTATGGAAACTGAAAAGTAGTAAAGTGAATAAATCAACTAACGAATCATGTAAACAGAGGCAATTAATAGGTCACTAGGTCATGATATAAACTTTTTTATATTAATTGAACTATCTAATACCAATTTCGCAAATATTCTACGTTAATTGAACTATCTAATACTATACGTATAACGGTATAAGATTAGAGAGTTTTGGTGATGAATATACGGAGATACTAGTAATTTGAGGACGAGGGGAAAAAAATGTATTCAACTCGAAACTTGACTCGACTCGTTTTATAAATCAAACATACACAACTATCTTAGCGAAAAAATCAATTTAATTATTCGATTCAAGAGATTTATCGACCCAACACGAAGTGAAAAAAAAAGGAATAAGCTAACGACTTAAAAGTTAAGCACCTGGTTAATGGTACTTATTTGTAAAGAACTCGTAATAATTAAATAAGAAAATTACACCCAACAACAAAATGATTGTGAGTTCATACCACAGAAATTTTCAAAAGAATCTTTGCTACTTGAGGTATGATACTTGCCAGTATCGAGTGAATAGAAGACCATTTCATTGCCAATACGTTTCGGTAGATAAATTTTGTTCCTCATGCTGCTATCTTTTGTAGGGACGGAAACCGTTGATGATGCACTAACAAATAAAGTGTAATCTCCTACAGATTTTAGTTCAGTCCAAAGCTTCTGGTTTGTATCAAAGTTGTATACTTTTATACCGGATCCAAAAGCTTGAATAAAAACACATATGAGTTGTTCATCAAGCTCCGCTATATAGCACTCATTTACTTTTGAAAAGTCATCGCTTTGAAGTGGACCCTTGTGAGTCTCCAATTCCCATTCTCCATTGATTATTTTAAAAACTCCTAGATTACCATTCTCGCCCAGAAAATAAAATGCTCCATCGTGATACTTTGGGCTCGATTTATAGATACTCCTAAAACCAGCATCGTAGCCTTCAAGTTCAAAGTCGAACACTTCCCATTCGTCATCTCCTGCTTGAAGAAGGTTGATTGTTAGATAATGAGAGCGGTCAATTCCAACGGTTAGACAGTCAGGAGATGTAGGACATGTCGAAAAGGCAAAACTTGAAAGGCCGCTGGAAAGGAATTTAGTTGGGTATTTGCCTGTCTCCCCTGTAAACAAATTCATGTATTGTAAATAGTATCCCTCATGGGAACGCAACATCAACCAATCATCCTTGCAAAACTCGATTGTAGATACGATTGAGGTTGAATAAGGTAATTTCTTGGTAATGGAACCATTATTTTGATAGCATGGATCCCATAGTTCACAAATACCTTGAGTATTGCTAAGGAACATGAATAAAGGAAATGGACTATTTGCTTTCAATTGCGGTTTAGGAATTTCAGAGCGCATCATCTTGCAAGTGGCGCGAAAATTCATGCAATCAAACCAATGCATACGATCTGCTATTGATGTCATTATTTCTGGAGGAAGTTGCAAGAGTGGTGAGGCTGGGATCTCTGCGCTCGTCTCTTCCAACAATTCAACATGCTTGGTGTTTTCAACGATAATCTGTTCTCTTTCCCCGACCAAGGACGATAACCTGTCAATTGCATACAAGAATATAATGTTTTCGTCAACTAGTAAAATATTGCCTCATTATTAAAAAAAAGAAAAAAAAATGTAAACATCCAGCTGCTACACGTTCCAGTAATATGTTTACACTTCTTTTATTTCTCACAAAATAAAGGAAGTGTAAACATATCAGTAATAATACGGAGTATCCAATTGAAACTAACCTCATAGGATTACGAGGCATGAACCAAATAGGACCACTAGAACAAAAGCAAAAGTTAGAATGAGACGACACGAAAGTGTAACTATTATCTTGTAACCGATATTGATGTAATATGTAATCCCTTCTGAAATTTGTCACATAAATACAATTCCCTTCAATTTGACCATGAGATTCATAAGCCCAACACCAAGTGCAACATCGACGACTTAGTAAAAGTGAACGATCTCCTAATGACTCGACCTGAATCCACTCCATTTTCGACAAATCCAATCTCCAAACAAAAGCCTTAATAATGTCATAACCATCAATGTTCTGTACCTGATCACGTGCTATTATGTTTACAGCATACAACTCGCCACAAACTTCAACCAAATAATAAAATTCTCTTCCCCCTAAGTTATATACGATACTCGAAAGAGAATACCCTGCGCTCAATGGTTCTATTAGGACCAAATTCGAGCTGCCATCATTATCTTCACTAACTTTTAAACGAACAAATAAAATATCATCATCATCCTCTTCATTATCGACTTCATCATTCTCTTCATTATCAACACCATAATTGTAATGGTAAAATTTATCGATGTCATCCGTATAGTACGCATACGCATATAGGTCTCCGTTCAGAATAGCAACTTCGTTAAGGTTAAAACTTAGACCATCAAGCTTGAGACGTTGTTTGACCCACTTAAAATCGTCCCTCGTCGTAGTAGTAGGCCTACACCAAAAAAATACGCCTTTAAAGATAAGAAAAAGGACACACTTTGTCGCGTTATCAAAGCCATCTTCATACGGCGGTGATGTCAACATGCACCAGTCAGGTTCTCCCCCAGGTGAACCAAGTAATTCAGGGAGAATAATCGATTGACGGGTAATCGGATTCCAAAGAGAGTATATATTCGAATTTACTCGTTCTTGTAGGATTAACCAGCCCATAGAGGACCCCACAATCGACTTACCGTGTAACTCGACGATTTTCTTGACGTGGGAAGTGTTGTTATTCATTGTGAAGAAAGTTTGTTTCTCAAGTGTTATTGCTTTCTTGTTTTCATGTGTACCTATTAACCATGGTGCTTCATCTATGGATGGTAGTTCGTATAATTCGTCTTCCGCCATGTTTACTGATCTATGAAAGCTCTCCAATAATCTCAATGTCTTAGAGACTTTGTGGTTAGTTAAAAGGAAGAAAATTTATGCGGAAGTTTTAGAAAAACCCTTTTAATACGTATAAGAGCTTGAATTTGCCTAAAGTTGGGATTTCTTTTTGGTAAACATATAGTATTAGGATGAGCGGCCAACTATTTTGTTTTTTTTGTTGGTGTAAACCGGGGGTCAACCGTCGACAACCGTGTATAATCCCTTCGCCGTGCGTGCTCTCACGAAGAGGTAAACGTCTGGTCAAAGAGTTTGCTCCATTCCTATGGGCAGAGATCGAACCCCTAACCTCATGGTTAAGGGATGAGGTGATCAACCACCACACCAAACACATTTGGTTATTTTGTAGCCGCTATAGTCCATATCGACTCCACATTTTGGCCATGTTCTTTTGGACTGAAACAGATCTGATCTGAACTGAACTTATAGGATCTGAACTGAACTGAACTTATAGATCTGAACTGAACTTAACTTATAGGATCTGGACTGAACTTACACAATCCGAACTTAAATTAACTTAAATTAATTTAACTGAAATATTGTTGTTGTTGTTGTTGTTGTTGTAAAAACGCAAACTTTTATTGAGATTGAATAAAAAATTTACAAGAAATTAGTGGGTAGCCAAGAGAGAACACGGATAAGAAAATATAGTCTAAAACACAAGGTAAGATAATAACATTTTTCCACTTTATATACATTGGTTTGTTCATACATTATACTACGGTTACATTACGATAAAAAATAATGAGAAGAGTGATAATTTTGTTTTAAAAATAATAATGTATATATGTATCGAATAATTAATAATGTCAGATGTTTTTGCGTCGATTTTTAAAAAGGATAAATTGATAATTTATACCTACTATAATCCACTTTTTTAAATCTTATACCTAACATAATTTTCTTTTAAAACTTATACCAAAGAACTTGTTTTCTTCCAAACTTAATACCGAATCTAAAAAAAGGACCTGAAAAGACGGTTTTACCCTTACTAATTATGACAACACACCACTTTTCCACAACATCAATCCTTAAACTCTCTCATCAACCACACACACCACGATCCTCCTCCTCCCCCACCAGCACCGCCGCCGACGTTGTGCGCCACCGCAAATGCACTTCTGCCGGCAAAACCCTCCTCCTAACTCCCTATTAAATACTCACAACCTCCCTAACCCACTTCACCCGGCCACCAACTCTACAAACCCAACTCAGAAACCCCAACTACACCTCACCCCATATCTACACCTCACCACCGTGACATCACCTTTACAGCCCCGCCTACACCCATATATGCCTCGTCCTTCACACAATTAAAAACCCATCAACCCAAAACTCAAAAACATCGAATCTGATGTTTCTGAGTGTGGAGACAAGTTATCTTGAACTGTAGCATAGCATCCTGATTAATGAAGTAATAACTCTCCCTTTATACCTCGAATAGCATAACATCTTGATTAATGAAGTAAAAGACATAAAAAATACAGTGCCAATCAGCATGAACATCGGATCTGATGTTCGAGTAGATATGAGGTGGTGGTTCGGGTTTGGGGATTCGAGCTCGGGAAAAGGGGTGGTGCTAGGAGAGATGTCGCGCTAGGTTATGTGGCAGGTCTGACACAATGGTGTTGTGAGGTGGGCGGGTGGGGTTGGGGGGGGGGGGGGTAAGTGGTGGATCTGAGGAGATCGATTGGCTAATGTAGTTGGGATAGGCTAATGTTGTGGGCAAAAGAGTGGTAATGAGTAATTAATAAGGGTATAATGGTAAATTTATGAGATTTGGTATTTAGTATGAAAGAAATGAATTTTTTCGGTATAAGTTCTGAAAGAAATTTATCTTAGGTATAAGTTTTAAAAAAGTGTGTTATAATAGATATAAGTTATCAATTTACCCTTTTAAAAGTAATAATCTGTATATAACTTTTCTAAACTGAATTTATAGGATCTGAACTGAACTTATAAGATCTGAACTAAACTGAACTGAACTTATAGAATCTGTACTGAACTGAACTTATAGGATCTGAAATGAACTGAACTTATAGAATCTGAACTGAACTGAACTTATAGGATCTGAACTGAACTTATAGGATCTGATCTGAACTGAACTTATACGATCTGAAGTGAATTTAAATTAAGTGACTTTAACTCCAAAAGAACGTGGCCTTTATCATCTTCCCAACATGCTTTAAGCCTGCAACTTTCAGAAAATAGATGAAAATACGCTAAGATTCTCAGCGGCTTTCATTGCCAACCAAAAAAACTTGCACTAGGTACTACAAAATGGTAAGGAGGGATACAAGTCGTTAGGGATCTTAGCGGCTTTACCTAAAAAATGGAAAAAAAAAATCAAAGTGATGACGTGGACTCATTGGCCACAAATAATTTGAAACCGACGCCAAAAATCCAATAAAGAGCTCTTAACCCTTACTAGTAAGGAAGAAATTTGGTGGGAGAAACCTAAAAAAGAGTTTCTAAAGTTAAATTTTGACGGATCAAAAATAAATGGTAATAAAGCTGCTCTAGGATATTCTATAAGAATCAGAATGCTAAAATCGTTTTGCTAGGAGGTAATAATTGACAGGGAAAGAGGTAATAATTGACCGCGTTTTGTAATTCTAATTATTGATAAACCTCGCAAGAGAATGGGAGCTTACTGCAATGGCGACAACGAAGGATTGGTATCAATGCGAAACGCTCCAATAATGTCGCATGATCTTACTTCTTCTAAGCATATTCATGATAATATCCATGGCAATATCTACCTCGAACCGGTATTACCTTCTTCCTCGAATTTTTTCCGTAATTTTATGTTTTTTTTTGGTGTTAATTACGATTTTTAATTTCAGTTCAATTGATTGTTGTTTTTCTCCATATTCAATTGCGCTAATTATCGATTAGTTTTATTTACAATTTTGGATGCGTAATTGCTGATTTTGCTGTGATTGATTGATTGATTGATTGATTGATTGCTGAAGAGTGTGTTTAGTATGAATTGATTCATGAGTATGGAAGCTAATTTTAAACACCGAGAATTATTGGTTAAGTCGGTCTTAAGTTGAGGCGATACTTGCTATCGATTTAGATAAGGATAAAATGGAAGGAGGGCTGTGAGACGGTCTTAAGCAAAACCTACTGTTTAAACTAAATTGGCTTACATTAGAACAGTTGTCGGAACATAATTATTGTGATAGCAGGATTTCTGTCGAAATTCTATTATTAAGTAGCATAAATGTATTATTGTATTGCATTCAAATAAGTGTAAGTGAGATTGACTAGTGAATTCAAGATTATGCTACATGATTGTGTAGCAATCAATTGGTGTGTCGGTTTTTCTGTTGATATGAGATTGATATCCGTCTTAATCTGTCGGAAAACCTAGGTATGCTACTATGCTCATGGGAGTTTATTTAGAGGCGC
Source organism: Silene latifolia (assembly GCF_048544455.1). NCBI lineage: Eukaryota > Viridiplantae > Streptophyta > Magnoliopsida > Caryophyllales > Caryophyllaceae > Silene > Silene latifolia. Next base: position 3,311,463 of record NC_133528.1, read on the forward strand.
TAGGTAATGGTGATAAAGAAATTACTTCGAGTAACTCCTGTGTAGTGTAAGATTTGTAATGAAATCAGCACTACGTGGTGTATAGTCATTGTTCTAACTGTTTAAGCTGAACTAAACGGGATCATTAGAGTTATCTTTATGTGCTATGTTCATTTTTATCTGAAGTAATTTTTCGCTTATACTTATGCTTATACTCTGATGATTTAAAATGCAGCTCTTTTTGAAATTTGTAGATACCGAACAGTTTCAAAGGCAAGTTGTTCCAACACCAGTGTTTAAATTTTGAGCTGCTTATTTCTTTTTATTTCTCGCTTTTATTTATTAATCCATATTCTTAAATCATATTTTGCAGGCTTCGTGATTTAAAACAACTAGGTAAATTTCCTTGCTAAAATATCTGGTTTCAAAAGTTCAAATTTTGTGTGTTTTCTCTTGCAAAACTTGGGCTACATTCCTGTGAAGCATCGGTACAATGTAGTACCAAAACATTGATACCGTTGTTGGGAGCATAGTGCATTAAGCCATTGACTTTAACTTAGGGGAAGTGTCTAGTTATATTGCTCGGATTTCTTTGTTTTCTTGAAAATATGAGATTCATACTTCACACTAGGACTCATTTTGATTTTTTTTTTTCTTTTGTGTGTGTGTGTGTGTGTGTGTGTGTGTGTGTGTGTGTGTGTGTGACGGAGAGGGAGGGGGTGGAGGGGAGGGAAAGGGAGAGAAGGGAAGGGGAGGGGGAATGGAGGAGGAGAACTTTACCTCCAAATCTCTTCTCTGTTGGGGGAATTTGACTAGGCTTGGAGGAGGGATTTTAAATGTCTCCTTCCCTCTCCCCTCCCTTTCCTCCAAAACACTTCATCCAAACAAACCCTTAATCTAAACCGTGAAAAAAAAAATGCAAAATAGGACATTTGGAATTCGTATTTGTGTACTCCCTTCGTCCCGGTCAATTGTTGTCCTTTGATTTTGGCACAAAGACCAAGGAAAGAGGAGGGAGCCAATTACTAAATGACAAGTGGACCAAATTGAGGGTGAATGATCAAATTGATCATCAACTTCATTCTTGAAATAGAAAGGACAACAATTGTATGAGATACCCCAAAATGGAATAGGACAACAAATGACCGGGACAGAGGGAGTACATTTGAAGCAAAACCCGAGAGATAATCGCTTCTAGGAGATTCATAGGTCCTTTGTTGTTGTGTACATTGGGCTATATGTTATCTCTTTGTCATCCACTTGAAGTATCAGGAAGAAAAATGAGTAGTTGCTAACAAAGGAAATACAATCAGGGTGTACAGTTGATCCCATGAATAACTCACTTTAAGTTTAATGTGTAGATGAATATGATTTGGTTTTGGAGACAAATTTTCCATTAAGAGTAATACCCAAACATGGAACAAATCCATATGGTGTAGTAATCAATTCACTAATCATCAACCTGATTTTAAGATCGTTTCAACGTCTCGTGGAAGCTTCCATTCATGCTCCTCCATGATTTTTGTTTCTGCTTGCTTTCAACTTTTTTTCAAAGACATAGTAGACATAACGTAAATAAATAATCAAGGAATGATGAACAACAAATTGGAGGAGGCTGCTGCAATGCTAAGATATAATTGTTTTTGTTCAGGTGTAGCCAATTTGGTATATCCTGGGGCAGTTCATTCCAGATTTGAGCATTCTTTAGGAGTTTATTGGCTTTCTGCACAAGCTATTCATATGCTTCACAATCGTCATGTATGTAGAATGTGCTTCATTCTGTACTTGCTGCTTTTTTACATTATTTATCAATTCTATTCACGATTCTCATTTTCTCAGCGTATGGAGCTTGATATTGACAACTTTGACATAAAGACGGTAAAACTTGCTGGTATGAAGTACTTTTATTTGAACTTATTAAATCCCCACTTTCTTTCCTGTTTTTCTTCATCCCCCTCCCCAGTGATCGTTTTGTTGCTTGACCAGGTCTGCTACACGATGTGGGGCATGGGCCTTTTAGCCACTTGTTTGAAAGAGAGTTTCTTCCCCGAGTCCTTGATGGTGCCAAATGGTAAATTCTATTTTTGACTGTTTGTGATAGCTTGTCTGTGCATAAAAAATTGTCGGTGCAATAACAGTGGCAACTGACAAGGTGTCAGAATAAATAGTCTTGTGAGGTTCATAGAGAGTTCCAACTAAATCACACTGGTAAAAACACCAGTGTTGTGTTTTTTTTTTTTTAAATCTCAAATGTTTGTAGTTTCTACTTGCTATATGGACAAATGAAATGGCTCAAAATTCCCTGCGCATGGTTTTATTTTTAGAAACGATATTGTACAAAGACTATCATAAGGTTGGCAATTTTTTATTTAATGCCTTAACTGGCATTGTAAGATGCATTCAAAAATCGTGCTGTGTACTGTTGAAAGTGCGTTATATATAAGCAAATCACTTTGACTTCATTTGACAATGGTTATCCAGAACTGAGTCCTGCTGACCAGTGAACTTGAATAATATGCATATACAAAACCTACGTTCTTATAACGTAGGTCAAGAGATGTGATGAAATGATGGTAATAACCCAAAAGCAAGGAAGGTACATTATATGTTGTTGTAAGAAAACCCTTCTAATGATTCTGCCATAAATTTGCTCCCCATATGGAAAAAATGTAAAAGTTGCTTCCACGAAACTAAAAGTTGCTCCAGCTGGATTCATAATATGCGAGTGGAATTTTGTCCAGGCTGAAAGGGACTAAGGGAGTATTTGGTGTGGTTACATGCTGGTGCTGGCTGGGATTGTGGGATTTTATCGCTGTAATTTACAATTTGTGGTCATGCGGAAATAACCCATATGTGGTAAGGTTGCATCATTTCGACTTCCTATCTCAAATTAGCGGAAACCCTTGTGGCCTTGTTATTATTGCTGCTGTTCCATTTTCAAGACCTTCTAAGAGCTAACATGTATGACAACATGAAGTCTCTGTCTTCTGTTTCATTTTTGACAATAACTGTCACTTTCACTTGAGTAAACTCTCTTGCTTTAACATTACACTTTCTTGAAGGAGTAATGTCAATTACCTTACATGTTGATGGTCTTGATAAACTTTAGTTGTCAATTAGTCAATAGTAACCGCATACACAAGTGCGACTCAGACATGATATGGTAATTGGTTATGTCGACCATGAACGAAATTGCTTCCTGGTTTATTGAGTTTGCTGTGTAATTGTCTTTTTGGTCGTACAAATTCATACCTCTAAATCTGATACAACATTGTGAACGTGTTCTGTAGGAGCCATGAGCAAATGTCCGTGAAGCTGATTGACCATATTGTTGATGAGCACCACATTGATGTCGACTCAAGCACTATGAAAAGAGTGAAAGTAATACTTACTCGTATCATTTATATCTCTTTTCATGTTGCAATTTCCTACTATATATTGGTTGAGATGACACAGTAAAGTAATGGATTAGATGTCGGAACCCTAATGTCACATTTTAACTGATAAAAGACACTACCGAAAATTAAGTGAAAGTAAGTTATGCTTCTAAGATGTAACCATGGTTTTGAATCTCGGTCTGAAGACATTGATCGTGGGATTGATTGTCACAGCATGATCTTGGTCATTGCTCTGTAGATGCAGCCAATATGAACGCAAAGCGTGTGCGCAGTAACCTTTAAAGCACTGATAACTCAGTCGCAATGCAGTATTGCGGTTGTTATTTAACACCTTGCTTCCAACGAATGTTTGCAGAATATTTATAATCTTCTTAATTTTGTGTCTTCTGTGATCTAATGACGGTAGCAAGACATTGCTGCCAAAGTAATCCCTTTCTGTCACTAGCCTACTGCCACAGTGCCACTATAGATCTCTTTATATCCCTGCTCCTCCGCTTAACATTAAAGATACGAGCTTTATGACCTTGCTATTCTAAAAATGCATTCAGCTAAAGAGCTGTAAGTGTTCTAATTTGCTTATTACTTTGCTTAACCTCTTACAGGAAATGGTTCTTGCTAGCTCTGAATTTGCATCGCCAAAAGTGAGTTTTCTATCTACCCCCTCCCCCAAAAAAGGAACTAAGAAAGAGAAGATATATTTTCATCCGTATGTTCCCCCTTTTCTTCCATTCTACTTTGTTGATATTTGCTTGGTATGACTAATCAATTAATCACTGCTGTCTACCCTGATTTGATGCTTATAGAGCACGAGAGAGAAGCATTTTTTGTATGACATTGTTGCCAATGGACGTAATGGTGTTGATGTTGACAAGTGAGTGTTTTCTATCAAAAACTTGGATAAGTAACTTGAGCGTGTGGCTATGATGAATGTCCGTAAACCAGCAATGAGTTGACCAATGATGCTGTGCAGGTTCGATTATATAGTTCGTGACTCCCGAGCTTGTGGCTTAGGATGCAACTTTGAGTTCAACAGGTTACTTACGTCTTTTCTCACATGTTACTAAATGTCGGTTGATAATGTTAGAATCAGTCATCACAGACTGTGGATACTTGAACATCTTTTCTTTGAATTAAAAAGATGATCACTAAATCTACCATTCAGCTTGAAACTTATAAACAAATTACTGAATCATGTTACCTATTATTGTCAACTTATCATTGTTTGCTCAGGTTGATGGAACAAATGCGGGTATTAGATAATGAAATATGCTACCCTGCCAAGGATTGTGAGTATAGTAACTTCATCTTTTATTTGTATCTTAAATTCCTGATATTAGTGGTCATATTCACCTAAGCATTTCTCATTTTGTTAGATCTGAGTGTTTACAAGTTGTTTTCTGCTCGTGCTGATCTTTATCGGACAGTTTACATGCATGCAAAAGTGAAGGTATATTGTAAAATCATTTTTACCTCTTATTTTTTTTACCGTGTGACTATACTCATTCCAAACTAATCAATGCAGGCTATTGAACTTATGGTTGTGGATGCACTTGTCGAAGCGAATTCATATCTAGAAATATCTTCGTGCATTCAAGAGCCATCTGAGTATTGGAAGGTTTGACACGATCCACTGCTTTTTCACACAATACCCTGCTAGTTAATGATTGTTAATCTCTCATCCATCTACATATATGCAGTTAGATGACTCAATAATTAAAACCATTGAGACAGCTCCTGATGAAGAACTGAAGGAGGCAAAGGATTTGATTAAACGAATCAGAAGGAGGGATTTGTATCAGGTACTATTCTCGTAACCTTATATACAGTTTCATAAAGATGATTTTGATATCTAAAATTTTCATCATATGCAGAAGTAAATAATGTCGCAACTCATTAATGTTAGTTAAACTTATTTTTTACCGCAGTTTTGCAATGAGTATTCTGTTCCCAGAGAAGATCTTGAGCATTTCAGAAATGTTACACCACAGGATATTATATGCTCTCAGGTCAGGAGCTCATTCAACTTGTGAGTGATCTATCATTTATATTGTGCTTCTTTGACATAAAGCTCATTAGTTACTCCTATATTTGAGCAGAAATCCGGTGGAGTGACACTGAAAGAAGATGATGTTATAGTGAGTAATGTCAAGATTGATCTAACTCGCGGGAGGCTTAATCCTCTAGAGCAGTAAGTTGTCCAAAGAATGAGCATCTAGTTCCTATTTTGTCTAATTTGTTTCCCTTATTAGTACCCAAGTCGCTTACAAGTTTTCTTCTCTCTTATGCTTGCGGATTTCATTTTCCAGCATCAACTTTTTTCAGGTATATGGTCTTTGAAACTACTTTTATTTTACTGTTCATGTCTTCATGATGTATGCAGCTATACTTTGTTGAGCTTATTAGATAAGTATACGGACTGTGAAAGCATTTTTAAATCAACAAATTCATGCATAGGACTTATTATCCTATAGGACCTATAGGACAACATTGACAAACATTTTTCACCCAAAAAATACAGGAAAAATGTTTCCGACCTTTTTTCTTGTGTATTTTGTGGTCATTTTCCTAAATTTTGAGGAAATTGAAATTCTATTTCATTGCAAAACCTAGTTTAATACGACCAAAATTTGGGTGGTTCACTAACCGCCCTTAGGATATAGTTTGACTCGGAGTACGACAGCAAGACTAAATGTGAGTGAAAAAGGACAATGAAGAAGATGAGAGGAAAAGTGAGTAAGTAGACTATACAACCAGTTGTATTGGTTGTATAGAAAAGAACTTGAGCATTATAATGTATTTACTTGAGCTTAGATCTATAGATTACAAGCTTTGTTTAAAAGAATCTGAGCTCCATTATAAAAATGTTGAATTTAAAAAATTATAATGAAACTCCAAAATAATATATATGAGCCCAGTTAGATTTTAATTTTTGCCATTAAAAAATTAAAATATACATCAAAAATTATAAGAGCTCGAAGAAAATACACATAACTACATAAGCTGAGTTAGATTGATTATGGTTGTGCAATGCTCTTGTACAACCAGTTGTATAATAGTATTTGTGGGAAAAGTGGGGGGAAATATTATGTTTTAGAACGGAAGGAAATTGAAGATGAAGTTACATTTTAGAATATCATAAAAAGTTGGTTTTGGCTCTCTATATGATTTTTTTTTATCACACAGGATCATCATAGCCATGAAAAGTTTCCGATACGAGATGATCGCATTAGCCACTTGCTACCAGCATGCTATCAAGATACAATCGTGAGGGTCTATTCCAAAAAACCAAATTTGGTATGTACAACTAATTTGCTGAATGCCTTCTTTTCCTCCATTACCCGTTTGAGTTGCGACTTGCGAGAGGTTATTGTTTCATTATATGTGCATGTAATGCAATGATGCAGGTAGATGCAATATCTGAGGCTTTTGAGAACTTTCAACGAAAGACCTATGGCACTACAACACAAGTACATGGTACGCCACATAAGAAAAGGCGCATGTGATGCTCTTATGCAATTCACCTGTCTTCATATACGGTAGGAGCGACCTATTCTCCATGAGACGCGTCATTAGGTAATTTCTCTCCAGCCTTTTTCAGCCAGCGACAAAGGAAACACCCATTCATGATTGTTGTAAAGCTTGATTGTACATTTGTACACCACTACACCATTTATTTCGGACCCTCGATTGTGAGGGTCTATTCCAACCTCGATGAAGGCTGGACCAGCCTAGGGAGCCAAGTAACACTGATACTCTTCCTATGTTTCGGAGTCCAAGTCTTCCAAGTTAAGAGCATTTTTCTTTTGTTTAGAGGTGTCTGCGTTGTTTATTTTATGAAACAAGAAATTACTCCAAGTGTTAAATTAAGAGGTTTTTCGGGATGTTGTGTTACTCTGTTGTGCACCCCTGCCATGGTGACTTCACTTATTCTTATACGAGACGGTCTCATGATAAGCTTATCGTGAGACTCTTACATAATACTCCCTCCCATCCAGACCAAAGGTTACATTTGATTTTATTACGCTTGCCGAGGCGTGTTTTGCAACGTGAATATCTTTAGTTACACATTATTAAAAATTATAAAAACTTGATATTCTTATAGCATTCATGACGATGAATCAAATAAGATCTCGCATGACTATGTTTTCTCTTATACATTACTAATAATATCAAAGATTCTCTACAATCATGAATAGTGCCAAAAAGTCAAACGTTACCTTTGGTCTGGATGGGAGGGAGTAGGTAGTTATTTTTATTTCATATATTTCTCTTTCCTTTTTTTGTACAAGAGCGCGAGAAAATGATTTATTCCTCTCGCGAATAATTGATTATGTATTACCGAGTGTATTTTTATTGGTAAAAAATAATAACAAATGCAATATGCTTGCATTAGCTTGTAGAGGACGTAGAAAAGCGCTCCGAAATGTCACCGGAACAGAGTACCAGAATTTTTTTCTGGAGTCTGCTCAGAAATATTGTTGACAGAGTTCTCAATGGCAGAATGTACAGGGAGACCAACAGTGGTTGGTTAGGTACACTTGGGTAACACTCGGCGGTTGAGAAAACAGTGGCAAGTGATTTTTTCGTACAGCAACCATGATGAGATCGTGAATCGACTTTTAAAACCCGGAGTCATCGATGATGTAAAAAGCAACAAAATCTCAGTAATAAAAATGATTCAAAGTCAGGTGACTTAATTCTCATCTAAAACCATCAATAACACATGTAAATAAGTTTAATTTCTTTCAACTAATTAACTTTTTTTCCTTCAAAAGGAAAATTTTCCGGAAACCGTCACTAGTTGAGGTCTTAAGGAGAGTCAACAGAGAGCTCCCGATTACATGTCTAAACACTATATTACAACCAATTGCTAGATAAACTCAATAGGAAAATTCATCACCGCGCTAAGGAATATACCTGTTAACCCAGATAGAAACATCTTCAGTAGCCAAGCTTGTGAGGCTTCCAATAGCACATCGAGTGTCGCAAATCATGGACTGTATCTGTACACGAGAGTACGAGACAAAGGCGTCGGTGTTGACTGTGCAGCTAAGCGTGTTAAATTACAATCCGACTGACCATAAACAAGGCTCCCCCGTACTTCACATGGACTTTTCATGCGCCCATGTTTTTACACTTACCTTACACTGTGGCTCGATACAAAGGGCCACTGGAAATGGTCACCCATAAAAATTACCAAGACCGCCATTCTTAAGTATTTCTGAACAAGCCTCGACAGCTTGACATGAAATGAAGTGAAAACTAACATACCAATATACCACTTTTTTTTTTTTCGCAGCCGATATACCACTTTGAAAGTATCATTTACAGCTATAACGAAGTCAGAGGCACCTTATCAAGCATGGCTATGCGTAGATAGTGTATATCCAGAGATGAGAGAACTCAAAGCAAAGGCGATGAAAGCAAGGAAAGAAACTCCGACCGATGCACTTGCCATTGCAGGGAACTTATCCTGACCCCAATTAGAAATCCAGTCATCAACACGCGTAAAAGCCGACGATGAGGATGATAATAGAAGATAAGCCAATATCTGTCATCAATGATAACCAACACAAAGATCGTCCCATGAGACAAGCATGCAAAAAAGTTCAATAATCAAACATTGGTAAGACGGTTGTATACTCGGATAGCACGAGAATTCAAGGTTTCAGAGTGAGCTTTTAAAGTTTATTGTTGAGAAACTCAACTTGCAACCTTAAACGTCTAAATAACACATCTCACCACAGATAAATCTAAACAAAATGACACTAACTACAAACATCATCCCAGTTTTAGGTTACGACAGTACCCTCCAGTATGGGCGTCTTAACAATAGAGGCAGCTAAAGTGAAGTGACGAGCCTAAGAAAATTGTTTGAGAGATATTAGTTACATTTCTCCCATACATTCGAACATGATAGATCTGAAGACGTCAGATTTCTATCAAGTTGTGTAGAAGAGTAAAAAAAAAAACAATCACAAACAAAAAAAACTTGTGGGGGAAGATTCCATGACCGACCTTTTCCAATTTGTGCCAGAACAAACTAGCTTAGAAAAGTATGCATCCGATTCTTTCGGCTGTAAAACATTTAGTACTACAAATGGCAAGATGAAAGCCAGACGAAATAGAATGACTAGATTCCATTATTCCTAATGGTATTACACCGAGAATATGATCAGAATTTGCACTACCCAATCACGGGAATGGATCCTCTCCATTTCCTTTCTCTTCATTTCCTCTCACAATCTCTTTAAATAATAATTTCCTCTTACACCCTTATTTTCCTTTATTTTTATGCGTAAATTTAGAACCGTTAGATATTGTCAATATGTGATCCGAGCCATTAATAGGTACTTGCCTCTCCATTTCTTTTGAGGAAATGGAGAGAAAATGGGCTCCCCAATCACCACTGGCCTAAACAAGTACTGTAGCTTATTATGCACTTTATAAAGTAGAGAGATTGACATGGACAAGGAAATCCAATAAAACAGAAAAAAGAGTAATAAAGCAGAAAAGAAGAGACTATAATGGTGGCCCCAAGAGCACTGAATAATTCTTCTAAACCAAGTAATTCCTCTCAACCAAGTTGATCTATCCACTGCCAACCTTAGATAAAGCCCGGGCAATTGGGTCACACTATTGACTCTAGTTATGTTGTTCTGCAAATTAAGTATATACACTCCAAGTCAAGTTACACCAAATCAGGTTAAATCTTGATAATACTCCCACCCTAATGCTTATATACATTCCTCGTCTACGCAGTTCACAGCATAAACTAAAATTATGATTTAATTTGAGTGATAAAGGAACATTATGGATCACCAAACAAAAAAGGTTGGGGATTGGGACTGCCATAGACATGATTATACATAAAAGTCTACAGTTAAAAACCCAAAAAAAAAATATTTTTTTTGGAGACTTGAAAGAGAGAATTCAATATTCAATAAGTATTTGAGTAGATATCCATTGCAAGACTGAGCAATGTCACACTCTATGAATTTCCAAATACAGTACTTATTCAGTTATTCTGTATAATAATACATGTCGAATGCCGATACATGTATTATTAATTTATTATCAACAATACAGTAAGCACGTTTCTTTGTGGGTAGATTGTGTGCTACAAGTTGATTATCGTTATGAAAACTCTCAACTCTTCATAGGGAAAATATTGATTTCTGGGTGTCCTCACTACATTTCAATCGAAAACAAGAGAAGGAGAAACGGGGGCCTTATTAGACACTCACAGGTTTCAAATTCAAATGGGATCTGGAGTGACATTTGATTACAAAAATAAACCCGAATAACGTTCCTGATGTGAACACGATTGTTCCCTGACCTTCAATAGTTCAATGTGGCTCCTCAAGGTTATTATAAACATTTTATTGGCAAAGGGGTTTGCTTATGACTCCTTAAGGTCAACATTGAAATTAGATTCAGGAGAAAATCTACCATTCTTAAAAAAAAATTCGTTCCAGGACCAAAACACATCGACATATATGACATTTTTACTATCGTATGTCAGATGTTAATATATTTTAGGAGCAGACAACTTGTCCCTCTAGCATACAATACGTGTTAAGTATATTAACAACATAAATCCAAAGGCGTAAGGCTGGCTTTTCGTCTTAAAGACCTCAATCATAGTTTTTAATTGCCAGTGATTAGAATGTGGGCCATAAGTTAGGTCAGATACAATAAAGAACTAGGAGTAGATAATCAAATTATCCTGAACAACACAATAATGAATCATTTAAAAATAATAATAACAGGATCACCTGGTCTATTACAAAATCAAAGCAGTAGCGGAGTTTGCTTCGGACAAAATCCTTTCCCGTCGTCAACAGAAGAAGAAGATCAAGTCCTTGAAGTGCAGCGTATGCAAAGCCTATTACATTTACTGTCATTGAGTACCTATCCACCATCAAATGAGTTCAATAACATTGTCGAACAATTAACCGTCAACAACAACAACAACAACATCAGAGCCTTAATCCCAAAATGATGGGGTCGGCTGACATGAATCATCCTTTAGAACCGTCCATGGGTGAACGCACACCTCAAAATGCGAAAAAAATAGAAAAGGGAAAAATGAAAAACAAAACTAAGACCGTCAAGAATAAAACTAAGACCATCCAACACAATAAAACTAAGACCGTCAAGAATTCAAGAGTCAGGACTCTCAAAACAATTTTTTCCTTAAAACGATGCAAAATCTTATTGAAACGGCAAGTAATTCCCTAAATTGATAGACGAACTCTTCCTAATCAAAAGAAGGAATTCGTTGGATGCATTCAAACTAATTTGTAACAACAGAATTTCGACTAGTAGGATTAGAATTAGCAAACACTAAAGATATTGCTTCTGAGTTCTGAAAAACTACATTATCAAAGTAATCCAAGACCTCTCATGAGCTCGGCATCTCGGCCATTAACTGTTATCAAACACACAGCACAGAAATGTTTACAACAACAGCAACAACATTATGCAAATGCCTCAAAGCCTCCCACAAATGCCTCAAAGCCTACACTATGTTAACAAATAACAGCACATACATGCTGTTTTCAGCTGATCCATGTTGAGAATCGGGTCGGAAATTACATCGAAAAGCGAGTAATCAACAAAACGCATTCTACTAAATCATTACTAAACAACAAAAAAGAGTCAAGACGCTAAATCATCCAATAATCTTCAACAACAACAGAATTATCAACAACAACAACATTATTAACCTAACATTTACCTAAAATTCAATCACGGCAAAATCATATCACTAAATTTCGACAACCTAAATCATCAATCAATCAATCAATTAATCAATCAAAACACGAAAAATTGTAGTAAACAAAGACCTGAACTCAATATAACGATCAAAAGAATCAACAGCCCAACCACGACGCTTATCCGCCGCCATAACCGAAAACGAAACCAAACAAACCACAACCTCACAAAACCTCAACACCGCCGCCGCTGCCGCCGTCGATTTCTCACTCCTCACCGTCCTCCGCCGCCTAGGTTTCCGCGTAACGTCTACGCCGCCGCGAGTGCGTTCTCCGGCGAATCCTGTTTCGGCGTCCGGTTCGGTTTTAGTGACAACCTCAGGGAGGTCACGAACGAACCGGCCGGTGGAGACGGTCTGGACCGGGGGAGGAAGGGGGAGGGGAAGAGGAAGAGGGGATATTGGAGGAGAGAAGCCGTGGAAGGTGTGGTCGGAGGAGATAGAGGAAGCGGAAGAGTGGGAGGAGTGGTGAGGTTGTTGTTGTGACGGTGCTGTGGTGTTGTTCATGGTGGTTGATGAAGATGATGACGGTTGGTGTTGTTGAGGTTGAGGTTGAGGTTGAGGTTGAGGTTGAGGATGAAGGTCGTTAATGGTGGATACGTCGTCGTTTTGTTCTTGTATTTGAACCATTTTAATGGAGGTGTGCGAAAAGAGGAAAGGAGGAAAGACTGGGTTTTACTTTTAAATAAAAGAGTTGTACAAGAATCAAGAGAGTCAAGACTCAAGAGTAGCAAGTAGTAGAAAGCGCGTGTAGTGTCGCCCGTTTTGATCAATTCTTTACGTTTACTTTTTAATACAAAAATTTAGTAGACAAATCCATTTCTTTTCGTTTATTTTTTTCAAAATAATTCCTTTCCGTTTATTTGTTTACCTTTACTTTGACAAAAACACCACTAAAGAATTTTGCTTAACTCGGAAATATTAGCGCAAAGAAGTTCTCCGACTTGGGCTGGAGTGAGCATTTAACGATGTTGTGTCATCTGTGGTGGGTTGTGGACTTGTGGTGTTGGCCATTCAAGCCTTGGATCTTGGATTTTTTTGAAATTGTAGGAAAACCGTATTTATAAGGGTTTTTTTGTCAAACACAACCTTTAAAAAACTTTTTTTTCCAAACACTACCTTTAAAAAAAAAGTTTGTCAAACACAACCTTTAATAAATTTTTTTTTGTCAAACACGACATTTTGGCCAAAGTTTGAGCGCTTGCAATGGGATGACTTTCGATTGATGTTTGAGATAGCAAACGAGGTCGGTTTGAGGTGTTTTTGGACTCCTTATAAAGGTGAGAGTACAGGCTTTCTAGGAATTGTCAACACGGTGGCCAAAGGTGACCTTATGTGGGGTCAATTGGTGCGTAAAAGTAGGCGCCGTCACATGGGGTTGATGTAAGTTAAAGTAGGATTTTTCCGTGAGTCAATTCACTCCCTTAAACCACCACTTGCAACCAACGACGACCACAAACAACACAACTACGATATACCTTGCACTCCCTTCAATCTACATACCAAATTTCAGACCAAACAAAACATCATAACCTCATTAAAAGACCCTCGAAAACCCCTCTAACAACCCATAGTAAAGCCAAACTTCTACCCCTTTCTTTGACCATCCTTACTTTACGCACCAATTGACCCCACATAAGGTCACCTTTTGCCACCGTGTTGATAATTCTAAGAAACTCTGTACTCCCACTTTTCCAACAAGTCCAAGAACACCTCAAACCGACCTCGTTTGCTATCTCAAATATAGACTGAAAGTCATCCCACTGCAAGCGGCAAAAAAGTCGTGTTTGACAAAAAAAAAATTATTAAAGGTTGTGTTTGAAAAACTTTTTTTTTTAAAGGTAGTGTTTGAAAAAAAAAAAGTTTTTTAAAGGTTCTGTTTGACAAAAAACCCTATTTATAATGATGATTTACCTATTTAATTGTTCACCCTTATAAAATAAAATATGAAGTTCTTAAAATAAAATTATTACGAGACGACGTTAATGTTTATAAAAATAACACGCTTTTATAAGAGATTTTTTTCTCTAATCGTGTGAAAAAAGATTACCTAAACCATAGCTGATTTAGCTATAAAATGAGTTAATGATCAATACTATTAAGGGCTTGCCTGGAATCCATTGAATAATCAGGGAGGTAAATTTTATTTGGGCGATAATTACTGGAGAAATTAATTACAGGGGTAATGGGTTATTTGATGATAGATTTGACATATAGGGCTTGCCTGGAATCCATAAAATTATTAAGGGGGTAAGTTTTATTGGGCGATAATTTCTGGGGAAATTAATTAGTGGGGTAATGAGTTCTTTGATGATATATTTGACATAAGAGTAATGATTATTGAGTAGATCTTTGACTCCCTTAATCATTACCCAGAGGGGAGGGTGGGTAATGTATTACCCCTTCACAAGGGTAATAATTTCAGGAGGTGAATAATTACCCGCATATCAAACATGGGAAATACACCTCACATATTACTCCCTTATTCATTCCCCTCCTATTACCCTCAATTCAAGCAAGCCCATAAAAGTAATGATTACTGATAAGATGTTTTACTCCCTTAATCATTACCCGGGGGGATAATGTATTACCCCTCCATGAGGGTAATAAATTCGGGAGGTAAATAGTTATTCTCATACCAAACATGAAAAATGCGCCTCACATATCACTCTTCTATTCATTCCCCATCTTTTACCCTCAATCCAAGCAAGCCTTCTAAAACAATTGACTTTATAAGAAACTTTGTGACACGATAAAGTTTATATTTTATTCATGAATTATGCATTCTCCAAAACAAACAAAAATCACACAATTCTAGTACTAGTATTCCACTTATACATAAACTCAAAGTTGCTAGTTTCATCATGGTACAAATACACACCTAAATCATTTGCCTTCCAAAGACAAGGATCCCCATCACACATAGAGGAATGACCTGAATCAAATGCAATAAAATCAAGATGCCCTTTTGTCCAATTTAAATTACAATTATATTTAGACCCCATAACCCAAAATCCAACTGAGTAAATACTTGTACAATTAACTTCTAAACTTCCAAAGTCTCTATGATCATCACTACCTTGACAATGCACCTTAAGCACATTATTATTAGGCAAATTATTCGTGATTATTATTCGGGAATCCGGTGCTCGGTTTTGATCATTTGCATCAATTGTTGTAGCTACTAATATGATTAAGAACATCAAGCTTTTCAAGGGTTTAATTGAATTCATTTTGTTTTGTTTAGTATTACAATTGTTGGATGTGAATAAAGTGCGTGTGTTCTTGTAGTATATGTATAGGTGTAGATTTTGTATTTTACTGCCATAAGTATATGCTAAATCCAAGTATCCAATATAGGTAGATTTCATTTTTAATAAGCATTAGCAAGCCGTTTCATGAACATTTATTTAACAATCTAGTTTTTGATGTCAAATAAGTCACAAGCCCACAAGGGCAGTACGATATCAAGGTTAGGGGATTCGAAAATGAAACTTATTATATTCTATCCCTTTTTTTATTTATTAGGTTAAGACATCTTCATTTATTGACAATCTAGTGAGATTGTTCATGACATCTTCGTCCATAAATTACACTACAAAACACCTTATAAGTTAAAAACTTATAAAATGAAATTATGAACATGAAAAATTCACAGGTTTAATTTGGCACAACATGTCAACATATACTTTAGTTAGAGATGCAACAGTACGGCTCGACTCGCCCAACCCAATCCAACTCAGCTCACGCATGAACGGGCCAGGTTAGGGTTGGTCCAACCAACCGAACTTGTGCCTTAGTCCAGTCCAGCCCATACCCACAAGTTACTAAAATTATTAATTATCAATATTTTATAGATAAATATTAATAAATAAGTGTTTTAATCTTCAATTATATATTTTTACTAAATAAAAGAATATATTTAGCGAGTGTAGTATTTTACAATTTTACTGATTCGATCCTACGCACACCAATGACAACAATGAATTTGAGAGCATTTTTTGTAGATAAATAAGAAGAAACTGCATATAAAAAAGATGTAATAGAGTGGAGACAGAGTGTACCATGTCAATATATATTAGATGTACCTATTAGTATTTCCTAAATAACACACTTGCATATTGGAATTCTACTTTGGATCGATGGGGAGTGTAGGATCGACTCGGTAGAATCTGATCGTAGGATCGTAAGATCCTACAAACTCACTATTTTTTTTTTTGGTAAGAACATATAATTGAAGATTGAAACAGTTACTCTCCCCGTCTCGGTCATTTGTTTAATTTACCTTTACTTTTGGCACAAAGATTGAGAAAAGAGAAGGGGAGTATTCGAGGGCAGTGTTATCAGATGACAAGTGAAATTGGACGATTCCCATTAGAGGCGTGCCTAATATATAAATGTAAACAAATGAATACACCCTAAAATGGAAATGATAAAAGGACGGGGGCAGTATTTATCATTGTATGAACATGTTTCTAAAACTTAAAACGAAATTTCAGATTATGATGTCATTATATAAAAATACATATTAATATTTTTATTATGGAATTGGATCGTAGGATTGTAAAACCGTCGGATCGTATTATGATCTGATCTCTAGAAATTTTCAATTAAATATGATCATAAGATTTTACAACCATGATAGAATCGTAGGATTCGAGTTTCGTCGAGCATTGTTAAATCGTAAAATCGTATGATCAAATCGGAAATCTGATAACAATGCATACGATACGAGTATTACCAAAAAAATACCAAATGCACCAAATAAATAAATAATTTTATTCATATTCTCCATACTCCAAAACATACAAAAATCACACATTATTAGTAACCCACTTATACATAAACTTACTTGTACTATCATGATACAAATACAACCCTAATTCATTTGCTTGCCAAACGCAAATTCTAGCATCACAAACAAACATAGCAAATCCATCTTCAAATTTAAATGCAATAAAATTAAGTTTCCCTTTTAACCAATTTAAATTGCAAGTAACATTATAGTCCATATCTGGTTCAGTAGCCGTAGTGTCAAATTTAACTGTATAAATATCTGTAGAATTAATTTTTTTACTGCTTAAATCTTCATTACTACTTTTACAATGCACCTTAAGCACATTTTCATTAGGTAAACTGTTCATTATTATTATTCGACCGTAAGGTAAATTGTTTTCAACATACGCATCAACGGTTGAGTAATTATTGATTAACGACGAGATTATTGTAGCTAATATGATTAAGAATATTAAATTTTTCATGGGTTTAATTGGATTCATTATGATTTTTTTCTTAAATTTTTGAGTGTGTTTTGTTTTGAAATTGTTGGATGTGAATAAAAATTGTGTTGATTTATGTGTATATGTATAGGTGTAGATTTTGTATTTTATTGCAATTAATATACTAAATCCAATATAGGTAGATTTTGTTGTTTCATGAACATTTATTTTTTGGCAATCTAGTGAGATTGGAGTATAGTATGTATGACATTTGTAAATGCAAAATTAAAATACACTTGGTAGCCCTTAGCAAAACGAGTCCGGATTTCCTGTCCTATTTTCATGTCTCATCTTGTGAGTTGTGTGACTTGTGTCGCACTATCTTTCCATTTGAGATAAGCATTAAACATTAAAAATAAGTATTTAGATATTACAAAAGGACGAGGTGTCAAAAGATTAATGTAATGGGACAGAATGAGATATGAAGGTGGGGCAGAGGACGAGGTGTCAGAAGATTACAAAGAGCCCTCGTAAGTCGTAACTGGCGTACATGTGGCCCTTAAAAGGTGGAAGAGGGTGGTTATTTGGCCCGTCTATTACTACAGACGGATATGCGCCGTCTATACTGAGAATTTGTGTTGATTTTGTACATTTCAATAACATGGACTTTGTGCAAAAAAACCGTAAAGAATTCACTAAGACGGGGATACAACACTTGAGCTCTAAGCAGCAAGTAATGACTTAATCACCAATCAAGAAAATGACTAACTTCAACAACATAACCATAACCCTTCAAAAACGTAAATAATTCAATAGGTCGGAGGGTATACGATACTTGAGCTCTAAAGCAGTAACAGTCACCATCAAGAAAATGATCGCCTTCAAGAACATAACCCTAACCCTTCAAAAACTCAGATCTATGCTGGGTTTACAGATTTGGTGTGCACGACAGCACAAGTACAACTAAGCAGGTTTGCTTGCAGCGCATTTATTGAAATGGTCCGATTTCAAATTGCAAATCATATATGGATCACTAT
Source organism: Silene latifolia (assembly GCF_048544455.1). Lineage (NCBI taxonomy): Eukaryota > Viridiplantae > Streptophyta > Magnoliopsida > Caryophyllales > Caryophyllaceae > Silene > Silene latifolia. The sequence goes on from NC_133528.1 coordinate 3,329,875, forward strand.
TTCGCTAATTTGTTGTTGTGTCATCAATTGCGGGTGATTATCAGGTCACCCAGACTCCCACACTTCCAGTTTGGCAGTATCGGGTATTAGTCAGCAGTTCAGCACAGCCTAGGTCGGTTCTAAATTTTAATACAACAAAATTTCAGGTTCTGTAATGATGCAGGTCGGATTCCAAACAGTTTAGGCTAAGTCGGGTTTTCTCAGCTCTACGATAAAGAGCATCATAGAAGTATCATGGTCCTGCAAATGCAAGCTAAAAACAATGGACCGAATAAAAAAGCGTATAGTCAAACGGAAAAAAAGAAAAGCGAGCAGTACCAAGGCAGCATACCCTTCACTGAATCTTGTGTTTACTGTTTTAATACTTATTTCACATAAAAATCCAGGACGAGCAAGTACTAGTCTTAGTTAGACACGACAACCATTAACCATGCCTTCTATTATTATTAACAAATAACAACATACTAGTATTGTTTGTTTACGCAATCGCACTGCTCAGTTAAGCGCTACTTTTCAGAGCTCCGGCTTCAGTCAGCATCGGCACCAGCTTACCCTGATTGTTCAGGTTCACAGTAGCTGTCCAGTGAAATCGAAACATAACAAAATGTCAACAAGGCAGTTCAATGTATTGTGCAGAACTGCAGATAAATAAAGGCAATGAAGACAGATACGAAGACATACAATCACATCCACCGATATGTTTTCCGCCAATGAATACATTCGGCACTGTTCTCTGTTTTGTCCACTCTGCAAGTGCCGCCTGAATGTCGCTTCCATCACCTGCACCACATCATAAGCCTCAAATGCCAGTACTTTGCACTATCAAAGTATCAATACCTAACTATTTGTTTCAAAACGATCTAGGAGGGTCGGGGAGAAGGGAAATATGATGTTTTCCATACAAATCTGAATATTTTGGAAGAGTTTATATTTCCAAGTTCCAACCATGTCACTATCCAAAAATAGGAAACCTGCCCCCTCCACCCTTACTTTCGTCCAAAACTATTCATCCAAACAATGTTCTACAGAGTTCTAACTATTGAAGGAGACACAGGGAGACAAAATAACACCACCATTGCAAACAACTTATAGTTGAAATTAAAATGGTTCAGTTCGTTAAAAGGGCCCGACTCAAAAAAAGTCGAGGCATTTAGAAAACTTCATAAAGTCCATTCATCCATAGCTAAAGAGCACATTTATTATATTCAATGATGCATACTCCCTCCATCACATACTATTGTCTCTATTTGATTTCGATTGTCAATTGAGATATAATGCAACATAAACCAACTATTCTCATATTATCATTTTTAAAAAGTTGTGGTTAAGGTATATCCGTGTATCGTGACTTCACGAGTGATCAAAGCTGACATTGTTTGAACACCTATATGGCTACATGGGATGGCAAGTTGGTAGGAGTAAAATAGAAAGGAGGAAGATTTCAAAGAAAAAAGGAGGAAGATTTCAAAGAAAAGCTAAAGAATAGTGTGATCTATATAGGAAAAATTAGAACACTAGAGAATGATGCCAAAGCAATGTGAAACTAAGCACACAATCTGACTAGAAAGCCATTAAAAACTTGATCGAATAACCAGAGTTTGGCTTAATCACAACTTTCACACAATTCTATCTTCAGCAAACTTTCGAGAACTCAAAAAGGTTCTTCAAAATACAATAAGACAATTTAAAAAGAAGTTACATCTAACTAAAACGACGACGACAATTTCTAGAATGAAACAAGATTCTCCCAACATCAAACTCAGTTGACAACGTCAAAAAAATTATTCAACTATAAGAGACTAAAGTACCTCACTAGCGATAGATAGACCAAAAGTCCAGCAAACACCATATAATGTAAATTATGGGGGAAAAAACATCAATAAGAGACTAAAGTACCACAACACGATAATTTGATTTATATTCTCGAGTTTTTTATGACTTTGATCTATTGATATTGCAATTTCTTACAAACAACTAACTAGATATCAGATGTCAAAATCCACTTGTTTCAATCAATGTATAAAGACCATCGTAATATTTCCCTAGATCGAATTAACTCAGGTGTTCAAAAGCACATATTTATACCAGTAAATCAATCGAATACTCCTATCAGTGTACCAATTGTATCATGACGCAATCTATCAAGCAAAAGACAACATATTTTTCCAGCTTCCAACTACCAACATAGCATGATCATACTTACAACAACAACAACATCAGAGGCTTAATCCCAAAATGATTTGGGGTCGGCTGACATGAATCATCCTTTAGGACCGTCCATGGACGATCGCACACCTCAAAATGCGAAAATATAGAAAAGGAAAAGTGAAAAACACAAGGGGTGGTGAAACATGATACAAAAGTCAAGGTAAACTTAATAGGTTTTAAAATCGAAGTCCGGATTTCATAACAAAAAATGCATACAGCGAAACAGCACCGCTAAGAGATATTCAATCACGGCTCCAGCTTTCAAACACCGAAAACACTGATAAAAAAGGGGCTTTCTAACATACTCTCTCCCATTTACAATAATCCTTATTATAATTAGTGGTTAAGTTAAATACTTAAATGACGAGTTTGATGATGTTTTCACATAAATGTAGTTCAAAATAAAACAACTTCTTAAAAATGATAGTACTTCCTTCAAATCGGATTAAATTTCACTTTACCTTTTGCACGCAAAATACAGTTGTTTAATAAACAAATGAAAACATAATCAACTAGATATAAAAATAACGACAAGGGTAGCTAGTCTCATCATCAACAAATTTAATGTACTAGATCATGTAATATAAAAATGGTTTCCCGATATACTATCACTCAAGTTATATTATACTTCTACTAGTTGATATTGGTTAATCTTCCAATCAACTGGTGACGATAAATTTGAGACATAGATACTTAGTGGCGGCGCTAAGAGGGGCTGAAAGGGGGCACTCACCCTATTTTCAGTTAAAATTTTACTACATACGTCCCAATTATTTGTTGACCTTCTATATTTTTTGAGATTTCAGCTAAAAGGGAGTAGAATTTTGCTTGAATTGAACTTGTTATACACGCACTCCGAATCATTTATCTACCTTTGATTAAAAACACCTTTGAATAAAGACGATAAATAAATGATCGGGACAAAGGGAGTCGTTAATCCCTCGAATTATTTAGCGCTACTAACTACAAAATTACAAATCCCGATTCCGCCACACTACATGCGAACGCAAATTAAATACTCCGTAACTTGCGATGAAAAAATTGGGAAGAAAGGAAAAAGGAAGACGAACTCTCAGAGTCCAATTCAATAGCCTTGAAAGTAGCGCCCAATCGAGTCAGCAGATTCTTGACATCAACACAGTACGGACAGTACGATTTGCTGCACGTATTCATCAATCGTATCAAGAAATAACGCAAATTATAGAATAAGACGGTCTTTCAGAATAAGACGGTTTTTTAATCGGTTAAACACTCATTTATTATTCGATAAAGAAGATAATACCTGAAGACGACAACAGCATTTGATGAAACGGTGAGTTTAGCTTTCTCCATTGCCATTTTTCTTGAAAGTTGCGTGATGTAATGGAAGTTGAAACCCTAGAATTTGTGGAGTAATCGATTTATATTATTGGTTGATGCATGAATATGTGAACTGTGAAGGCTTTAATCGGACGCGGTAGTACCTAAGCTTGGGATTGGCTCGAATAAGTCGTGACTCGTCATTGGCTTTAAAAGAAGATATTTTAGCCGCTAAATATCTAGTAATCTCAAAGTTAATTGGGAAGGGTGTTAATTTATGTGTTATTAACTTAACTAGTATAGAGCCCGTGCTAAAGCACGGTATTTTAGAATGTCATGTGTAGAGAACTTAACATTTAGAGATAATAATAATAATAATAATAATTAATAATATATAAATAAACTTTGAATTTTATTTGTAATTATCTACAATTGTTAATGTGTAAAATACTAAGAATTAAAATAGAACGAATTTTACATTTTTACTCGGAATAAGTTTATGATTAGAAAAAAGAAGATTGTTAGTTTAATTACAAAAACTTATACTTATTTTTACGCATTTGAAGCATATAACTATTTTTGTTACAATATACAGAGTAAAAAATTTAAAGAATAAAAAAGTGAAAAGCACACACTGATTTTAATAATATGAGTAAAATATGCATATGTTTTAAATCAAAAATTTACGACATTTAAAATACATATATTTGACTAATGAGATAATAATGAATGAAATAAATTTGGCTCAACTATAGAAATTGCGGTGTTTGATAAGATACTTTGACACATAAAGATCATATATTAGGTCCAATACATATCTAGATAAAGTTATGCCCAATTTCTAGTTAAAAGCATTTAGGCGGGAAAATTTTCAGTTTTCTTATTGTTTTAGTTTAAGGGGGATTCGAGGTACTTGTCAAATTCCTTGAGAAATTTCTAGTATTATCAAGGATGTAAAATTAGACCTTCATTTTTTCGATGAAGTGATAATTAAACATTGCTTTCGTGAAGCCAACTCTTTCGAGGTGGTTTGATAGTCGGTGGCTCCAACTTACCTCCCTCATTCGAAAGGATGAGATGGGTTGGTCCTACCCTAAAGGATCAACCTAGTTTTCTTAACTAATCAAAAAAAAAAAAAAAGTCGTGACTCGTCATTCGTGTAGTCGCGTGTGAGCTTAATCAAGGTGGATTTGAGCTCGAGCTAAAATTGTTTAGGCTAGAGTTGTACAACCGTGTGGGCCAATTGGGCCCATCCCACACCTTTGGGCCACGAAACTCCAACCCGACTAGCACATAACAGAGCACGGGGCGAGTTAGGTAGCACTCACATTTCTTTGCCTCGGCTTGGTCGGTCGGTCCCAATACTAAAGAATATTCAAACAAAGGACGCCCCACTTGACTCCGCCTGGCTTACTACTTGGTGGGTTGGGCTCGGGCCGGAAGAAGTTGACACAACACTGGCCCGTCTGGCCCTGACTCATGTTCAGGCCGTATCTGGACTACAACCTCCCAACCCCGCCCGCCCAATAGCTCTAGTTTAGGCTCAACAATCTTTTAGTCGAACATGAGCTCGGCCTAAAACTTAAGGATCTGAACTGCCTTAAAATATCGGTTCGGTTTTGAACTTTTCTTAATTGAATTTATAGAATCACACATTTCTAAACTGAACATATTGTGAATTAGACATTTCTAAACCCACTTATAGAATCTAAATTGAATTTATATTAACTATTTTTTTCTAAATTTATAGGATTTGAACTGAATTAAACTTACAAACTTAAATATCTCAACTTAACTAACATTTATAATATCGAAACTTTTCTAAATTGAATCTATAAAATCTAATACAAGTATTATTGAACTTGTATACGGTAGATTATAATAATCGATTTATTTGCATTTGGAAAATAAAATACATCCACACAAATCTATGAAAATACATCCAAAATTGTAAACCAGGAAATAAGACAAAGGATAGCGCAACCAAAAATATGCGAATGATGTTTGATTGCTTCTACTGAGAGTCATCCTCCAATTCACGGAATGGATTGAAAATTTATGATCTCCATTTCTCAAGAAACCCCTTTAATTTAAAACAGTTAGTCTTCCATAAGACGGAGGTATAAGACGGAGGTATCCGTCTTTAACATTAATTGATCAAAATAAGAAGATGGGTAGAGCATTTGTGTATGTGATAGTGGGTGGTGGAGTTGCAGCTGGTTATGCTGCTCTTGAATTCACCAAACGTGGTGTTTCTCCTGGTGAACTTTGTATCATTTCTGAAGAATCTGTATACTTTCTTCTCTTTTCCTTTTAATTTTTGTTTTCTGGGAGAATTTTAGTTTTTTTTGTAAGATGGTTTATTTGTTTTGTTTTGTTTAGTTAAAGGGTAAAATTGCGTACATCCGACCCCTTGCCTCGCATTTTGCGGGAGCTCTTGAGGCACTGGTGTAATCTTGTTATTAGATTCATTCATTTGGACCATTTGGTGTTCTTGAATTGTTGTTTGGTGGATAAAGTTTTGTTCTTTTTTATGAAGGGTTTTCTGGGCTGTTGCCATTTTCTGTTCATTGTCATCTAATACTCTAAGTGTTGTACTATTGTCATATTTTCGTGTTGCTGTACTTTGTTTTGTCATCGTAGTTTGTAGGTGATACAACCACCTTACCCCAAAGCCCAAAGGCCATAACCCTAAGGGCTCCTGCAGCCTTACCCTCGTGCTAGCAATGCAAAGATGCAGTTTTGGAGTGACCCAAGATGAAAATAGTTCGTAGATTTTTTTGGTATTGACCAGGAGTGGGGCAATCCCCTTCGGGGTACTGAAGGCAATTTAATGGGTTGACCCCTCCCAAGTTTGGCTTTTTCATTCGCAAGAGTCAGGAATCAGACTGCTTGTTTAAGATATGAGAGCCCTTACCACTCACACCAGCCAACTTTGGTAAAATAGTTCGTAGTTGATGTAGTTAATTATTGATTTGAGGGGGTTGAAGAGTTCAATTTGATGATTATATCTCATATTTGCAATGTTGACTTGATAGTGAGTTTGTTTTTTAGTTCAGGATGTAGGGGATTGTGTTTTGATTTACAATGGGGTCGAAAGATTTGATGTGTTTTATGGATTTGGAAGATGATGGAGAGCACTTTGAATGACTTGTTAAGTTGTCTTCCCCTTCTTTGATGTTTTGAAGAAGGGGGAAATCAGTGGATAAACCTCTATGCTCAAAGAATGCCTATGTAGAAACCTTTCTCAAGGAAATTTGATCCGTAAGAGATGATGAATTGTAGGCATTTTCTAGTACAGGACATACGATTAAGCTCACAGAATTGCCATTGTTCCTATGATGTTGGCTGAGAATGGAACACTGTAGTACGACTTTTAGGCACTAGTATGAAGATAGCGCACTTGTCTGCAGACAGATGTCATTTTAGATTGGCCTTTTTTGTTTTGAAGTCTAGTAAATATTGCAACGTGACGGTGGCATGCAATGGTAAAATGCGCGGCTGTATTTTTGGGTCCTCAAACAAAGATGTGCAAGACACATGAGATTACCACCCTGAGTGAATGGTCTCTCACGGTTTCAATTCACACATTTTGCCCTTTTGTCCAGCATCATTACAATCCGTTTTTTATAAAATAGAACTGTACTGCAACCAAATGCAATGTTTGAATAGTCTTCAATGTCGCCTGTTTGAATTTGATCATTACGCCTTGATTGTGTCTGCTATCTCTTATATCAATTCAGTAGAACGGTGCTTTTCCAAATGTTATTATGTGGAATATGTGGAATTATTTTTTAATAAAAAAATCTGTATGATCTCCAGGTTGCACCTTACGAAAGACCAGCATTAAGCAAAGGATTTTTGCTCCCTGAAGGTAGGCTTTATACTGAACACGATGCTGACAATTGAGAGTTTGAGACACGAGTCCAGCTTACCTGACTTTAATTCCTTACTATAGTCACTACTCCCTAGATATTTGAAATTTTCATGATGGCAATTAATTTTACCTGCGTTGGGTTTACACTAGCTAAAAACTTTCGGGTCGTCAACCTTCTTGAGCACCTCTAAACATTGTATATGCATGTAATTTCTTCTGCCTAGTGTTGCCTCTTGCCTCAGATTATTTTATTGGTCTCCTGTAATCATTTCTAAAACAAGTGTGCAATTGGCGTCTGGTAGCCAATATCTTTTGGTGGTAATGGGTGATAATATTGGTTCTGAACAGGCGACCGGCGACCCTTTCAACATTTTCTGCAAGTTTTCTTCAGCTTCACATGAATTATGAACATTTCATGTTTCCTATTTGTCCATTCTGTTGTAGTGCATTGTTGTAATTAATTTTTGTCCTACAGAACCTGCTCGGCTTCCTTCATTTCATACATGCGTTGGTACAAAAGAGGAGAGATTGACTCCAAAATGGTACAAGGAACATGGTAACGTTTTGCCCTTAATGTTCTTTTCGGCCGTCTGTCATTTGAAAGATTGGAACGAAAATGTTTTATACTTGACAAATGAGGACAATGGATATTGTTGATGGTAACAACTGTGGATCTTGAATTTAGGTATTGAACTTGTTCTTGGAACACGTGTTAAGTCTGCTGATGTGAAACGGAAAACACTGTTGACAGCAACTGGGGAGACTATAAGCTACAGGATTCTCATCGTCGCCACTGGTGCACGGGTACTAAGCTAACTTGTTCTAGGCATAGTGCTTTTGCTGTTGCATAGCTACGCCGTTAGGTCCCAACAAAACTTGAGAAATTTGCACCTTTTTCGATTAAAAAATCAAATGTTGTCTTTGCTTGTGAGTAATTTTCCATCCTTGACGCTTGATTAATTGGATTAACATTAAGTTTACGTGACTTTTAGAGGCCTAAACTTGAAGCACGTCAGCGGTGAGTTAGAGTGTGATTCGAGTATTTTTTTTTTTTTTTTTTTTTTTTGTATTTTTGCTCTGACCACTATTCACTTTTTAGACTTTGAAGCTCGAAGAATTTGGAGTGAAGGGATCAGATGCTGAAAATGTGTGCTATTTACGTGATTTTGCTGATGCAAATAAGCTTGTGAGTGTTGTGCAATCTTGCACAGGCGGAAATGCTGTTGTTATTGGGGGAGGCTACATTGGGATGGAATGTGCTGCGTCCTTGGTCATCAACAAGATCAATGTAACCATGGTCTTCCCTGAGGCCCACTGTAGTAAGTATTACCCTACCTTATTTTTAAGGGTATTGAACCTCTGAAATTCAGTCTAATTGTTTTGCAGTTAATTTAAACGGAGTATCATCTGATCAGGCTTTTGTTTCAGAATTTTAAAACTGATGTTTGTTTCACATTTTTTTCAGTGCCGCGCTTATTTACAACTAAAATTGCTGATTACTACGAGGAATATTACAAGGGAAAAGGAGTAAAATTTATAAAAGGAACAGTGTTGACATCTTTTGACTTCGACTCCAACAATGGGAAGGTAATTTCTACGATGCATTTCTCTTATTCTTTAGTACGTTTGTCCTGTTCACGGGAAGCCCGTCCATTCTCATCAAAGGCACAATATTTAAGGAAAAAACAACAACAAGAACAACAACAACATCAGAGCCTTAATCTCAAAATGATTTGGGGTCGGCTGACATGAATCATCCTTTAGAACCGTTCATGGGTGAACGCACACCTCAAAAATGCAAAAAATTTAAGGAAAAAGCTAAAAAAAAAATGTGTGTAGATGTAAAAAGTAGGCCTATCATTACAAAGTTGAACACAAAAAATAAACGAAAAATGGACTAATAAAGAAGGGATATCTCATGTCTGTCATCTAAACTCTAAAGTCTGATTTTATCTATCACTAAATCCAAATGCACAGGTTACGGCTGTAAATCTTAAAGACGGGACTTGCATTCCTGCTGATTTGGTTGTTGTGGGCATCGGTATCCGTCCAAACACAAGCCTGTTTGAAGGTCAACTCGCGATAGAAAAGGGTGGGATCAAAGTCAATGGAAAAATGCAAACCAGCAATAGCTCAGTCTATGCAGTTGGAGATGTAGCAGCATTTCCATTCAAACTATACGGAGAAATCCGCAGGCTCGAACACGTTGATTCCGCGAGAAAAACAGCTAGACATGCTGTTTCTGCAATAATGGAACCCGATAAAACCGAAGACTTTGACTATCTTCCATTTTTCTATTCCCGAGTATTTGGACTGTCGTGGCAGTTTTACGGGGATAATGCAGGTGAAGTAGTTCATTTTGGTGATTATTCAGGGAATCGCTTTGGAGCGTATTGGGTGAAAGATGGTCACCTTGTTGGGTCATTCCTTGAAGGCGGAGACAAGGAGGAATATGAGGCTTTGGCCAGAGCTACAAGTCTTAAGCCTTTAGTTGAAGACACGACGGAGCTTGAAAAGGAAGGTTTGGGTTTTTGTCTGCAAATTTGCAAGAACACACCCCCGCCACCACCTCAGCCTGAAAATGTCGGGACTTCAGTTTGTGTGGTGACGAGACCAGTTTACAATTGGCATGCTAGTGCCGGGATTGTATTAGCTGCATCGATAGCTGCTTTTGCTTACTGGTATGGACGGAGGCGTCGAAGGTGGTGAAAACTGAAAACCTTGTTTTTTTTTTTTTAGTTTCTTGTAATTGATATTTGTCAAATACAATATACATACAATCATATTGTAACATGTTACTGTACTTTGATTAATTTATAGCGAATGTGAAGTAGACCTCGTAAAATTGACCAAACTCGAATTGACCTGAGTAGTGACTAGTGAGTAGTGGTCGCGAATGAACTTTTTAGCGTTATATATTTGAGATTTTCTAACGTGTGTTTTAAGGGGTTATATTAAAAATTTGAATGAGAAAAGATTTTCGTAATCCTCTTATGAAAATTGAAAGAGGAAATCGTTATTACCGGTTTTAATGATAAAATCTTGAATATAATTCTTTATTTGAGTTCATAATGTGTTTAATTAGAGCACACGTTAGAAAAGCCGAAAAGGTTCAACTCTCGTAGTTCCTTGACAGAAAAGGGAGAAAATATTCTGGTTTAATGGAGCACATCAAAATGCAATAACATCTACCAATTTGTGTGTGAAACAGTTTTATAATTTACTTTAGTGAATCATAACATCAAAAGGGCGTTTGGTCTAGTGGTATGATTCTCGCTTTGGGTGCGAGAGGTCCCGAGTTCGATTCTCGGAACGCCCCTTTTTTCTACAAATGTCGATGGTTAGTTTTATTTTTGTTTTGTTAAAAATAACATACATGAAATACAATAATATAGTTTAAGTATCGTTTTAACAAATCGCATAAGGTCAATGACCTAAGTCTTCTTTAATCGGACGTAGTATATTATTTTTCAACTTTGGCAGCCCCATAGTGGAACAACTATTTGTGGAGTAATCGTTGAATATTCTAAATTTTCCTTCACTTGGGTCACTCATATATAATAGTGGTCTCTAACTCTCGAAGTGTAAAACAATGTCATTTATAAAACTTGAATTAAATTAAGGATGTCAATAATATTCACTATATTTCTCATATTGGGTCTCTCATCATTTGCTTCAGCTTCAATTTTAGGTCATTTTTTATTTTAATTTCTCAATTATGCATTTATGCTCCAATTTATTTTGTTTAATTTGAAGTATTAAAACTTGTAGGAACAAATGAGCTTCATCAACCTCGTCTCTCAACTTCGCGTGCTCTTCTTCAACACCAAAAGCGTAATTATATCGTTCTTGTTTACTAATTCTGTTCTAATCATTTGTTTATCTTTGATTAAAATATAGTATTTTTTATAAAGAATAAAAAATGTAAACAAATCTGAGACGGAGGGAGTAACATTCTTGTTGAATTAAAAAATTGGGAGAATACCAAAAATTTTAATGGTTGTCATTAGTAGAAATTGATTGTTGATGTTAGTGGCGGAGCCAGAATTTGAGCTTAGGGGAACGAAAAATTTTAGGGGGGACACATGGGTAATATAAGCCACACTCGAAAAAAAATTCGAAAAGTTTAATGAATTAGTTGATAGTGGATGCTACTCTATTTTAGAGGTGATCTTACATAGATTTCTTAGCCATGAACTTACGGGTAAGCGGGTTTGGGATAGGTTAGTAAGCCGCACCTTTAACGCTGCGTACTCACTATCGTATTAGGAAAAAGATCAATTATTGAGATGATTATGGATCATATTAAAATGTCGCAAATTGTTAAAGTATAAATCGATCTTGGGACTGCAACACCAACAATCAGCTTAAATTTTTTGTTAAGATGATTTCTTGACACAAATACTTCTTAATATTAAGCGTGACTTTATTTTTCAAGTAAATTTGTCTACTATAAGTTGATGTAAGACGGTTTTACAACGGATTATGCTGGTTGGTATAATTTGAGCAAACTTTAGGAAAGTGGTTGCATTTCTTACAGCTAGATTCCTAATTATGATAATAAAGACATTAATTTCATGAATTAATGAATTAATTGCAGCATGTCCTATAAATTTTGAGAAGCAAAATTATACAATAATTACAAGCAAATGCAAAGGACCAAAATACCCTGCAATCCCCTGCTGTAATGCTTTCAAGGAATTTGCCTGCCCATTTGCTCATCAACTCAATGACTTAACTAACCAGTGTGCTCAGATTATGTTCAGTTACATCAATCTTAAGGGTGGTTACCCGCCCGGCCTTTTCGCTAACTTGTGCAGTGGTAAGCGAGGGGTCGAGTGTGGTGCTGCCCCCGGTGGGGGAGAGCTCATCGTCGAAGGAGGCAATGCTTGAGGAGGAGGAGGAAAAGATGAGTAAACAAAGTACTATTTGGGCGCGTCCCATGGATTTTATAGGTTATTTATGTAATTTTGATTTTATGTTTGAAAAAGTATGATATTTAAATATTATATTATTAGAAATAAAAGGGTTTTGTGATCGGACTATAAAAATAATTTCAGTTTAATTAGTAGAACTTTACTATTTTTAACTTAAGCATTTCATTGACAATGTAAATCCTAGATTTGTAAATAAACCAAAGTACTAACCATTTCATAATTAATAAAGGTGGCCAACGCGGTGGTTAAGCTCGGCCCAGGATGGCGTGGTCTGTCACATTGGGCCCAGTTTTGCAGCTTGCCTAGCCACATACAAACCTAGCACAACCCGGATTCCCACACGAGTTCGGATCAGACCACATTTTCATAATCTAATCCACATGGGCCCAATGGCCCATAAAAAAAGCAAAAAAAAAATGGCTATATGGGGTGGGACCGGACCAGGCATAAGACAGCTGAGTGAAGATCCTCTGTCCCATTTGGTGTCCCATTGTGTGTGTCACACCACTTAGCTTCTAACACCTCAACAAAATAATATATATATTGTAATATTTTATTTTGCCACAAGTGATGTGTCGAAATGTAAGTGGTGTGGCACACATAATGGGACACAAAAGTGGGACAAACGATCCTCACTGAAGACAGCTCGATCCAATATGCAATCTGAACATCTGTAAACCTAGCTTAAAAAGTTTTTAAATGAACTCAACTTCCTCACAAATGATTTGAACTCCTAACTTAATAAGTTTAGTCAAAGTGGTTAAGGCGAAATTATGTGACAATAAGTCATGGGTTCGAATTCCCTCCCTTGACATATACGGAGTAAGCTATAAACTATACTCAATACTCACCTTGTTCTTTTGAACTTAATTTCAGCTCATTTCAGTTCAGTTCAACTCTATTCAGTTCAGTTTCATTTTGTTCAGCTCTTCTCTTCACAAATTAAAGTTCTTTTCTTTTGGACTTAAATCGTCTGAACTGATTGAAGTTGAACTGAATTGAATGGATCTGAACTGAACTGATCTGAAGAAAGAGTTAATTTGTGAAGAGAAAAGTCGAATTGAACTGAATGAAGCTGAAATGAGTTGAAATTACGTTCAAAAGAACAAGGCCTAACTCTTACTTCAGATCAATTCATTTCAATTCAGCTCTATAAAATTCAGTTCAATTCAAACAGTTTTAGTAAAAAAAAAAACAGAACCTAATACTCTTGATAAGCTTATTACGAAATCGTCTTTTATAATTCGATCTTATTTTAATTTTTAAAAAAAGAAAACATAAGCCGAAAACGCGTCCAGCCGGCCTCCAGCTACGAGTAAGTAAGACCACAATGCCAAAATATGCCAACACACAACACCACTTCTTCTTCATTTTCATTCTATCAACTTTTGTTTTGTTCTCTCTCTCTCTCTCTCATTAATCTTGCTTTTAACAATATTTAGTGCAAAACCACTAAATAATAATGTCAATGGAGCTCAGATTATGCACAAAAATTAAACCAATCATGTCAACATTAACACTATTCATCATTTTCTGTCTTTTTTCTTCCACTTTTGCTTCTGATTCTTTCATCTCTTCTTCTGTTTTAGGTTTCCACCTCTTCTTTCTCATACTCGTAATTTGCGGGAGTCATTGAGACACTGGGATAATGTTGTTATTGACGATTTTTTTTTTTTTTTTTTTTTTGAATCTGTAGGAACAGATCAGCTTGATCAACCTCGTTTGTCAACCTCACGTGCTCTTTTACAAGCTCAAAAGCGTAAGCTTTTATCGTTCTGTTCCATTTGATTGTTTACGTTTTTCAAAATTACCTGTATTGATAATAATGTGAATTAATTGTACAATAATAAAAATAAAAATGTGGCAAGAGTATTAGAGACTTTCTATTTATAGCACCAATTGGGATTTTAGCAAAATTAAATACTTTTTTTAGAAATTTTTTTAATGATTGTTACTAACTAAATAAGTTTTTAATTAGAAATTATTAGTTGCTAGATATTTTGGTAAATTAGTTGATAATGTTGGCAGATCTGGTTATATATGTAATTAAAAGTTTCTAAATTTTTCTTTTTTTGGAGTTTTATTCCCTTTTTAGGAAAGTAATTTATAAACTTTTTTATGGGGAGTCCATTTTTTGTACCAAAATACCTCAAGTTTATCACTGAGCAGTGGTGGAGCTAGTAGGGGCCGTCCCGGCGCTTGAGATTTTCAAAGTTTTTAGTTAAATTTTTTGAATTTTTTTCGAGTGTATCTTATATTATTACTCATCCACCACCCCCCAAGCTCAAATCCTACTGTGGTTGAGATTTTCGAAGTTTTTAGTTAAATTTTTCGAATTTTTTTCGAGTGTATCTTATATTATTACTCATCCCCCACCCCCAAGCTCAAATCCTGGCTCCACGGAGCCATTGTCACTGGGTTGGATAATATTCCGATTATTATGGACAATATTTCCTATTACTGACGTCGACAATTGTGATTACGAATTAGGATGTCCGCCTAGATTACAAATTTTGACAATAAAGATGTAAAATTAACGAATTATTTGCAGTTTTTATGAACTTTTTTGTGGGGGGTTCAGTTTTTGATCAAATCAGTTAATTAAAAGACGGTTTCACAATAAGCTTATAAAATTTGATAATGGATTGATTTGCAGCTTGTCCTATAAATTTTGAGAACCAGAATTATACCATCATTACCAGCAAATGCAAAGGACCCAGGTACCCGGCCGCCGAATGTTGTCCTTCTTTCACGGATTTCGCCTGCCAATTCTCAGATGAACTCAATGACTTAACCAACCAATGTGCTCAGACCATGTTCAGTTACATTAACCTCAATGGTGGGTACCCGCCTGGCCTTTTCGCTAACGAGTGCAAAGGAAGCAAGCGAGGTCTCGAGTGTAAAGCTACACCCAGTGGCGCTGCGTCTATTTATGGTATAACTCGACATGGATCATTGTTGTCGTTTCTTTCAGCTGCTGTTTTCCTCCTTGTTGTTGGTCGAATCATTTGAGGTTGATTTGTGGTTTCGATTCTTTCACACGAATTTGACTCTTTTTTACGAGTGAGAAGTTAACCGATATCCATGTGATTTATGTATAATGGTCGGAATGTAATGAGGAATGACCAATTAGAGATGTATCAACTATTTATTCATTCATATACTTTACATGATTTTATTGTGCATCGGTTTGTAAGTACATAGAAACATACAAAGCGGAATTATATATGTTATGTGGTTTCACATTCAGCTAGAACAGATGTTCGGCTAATATACATAGATTCAGGGAATGATCAGAAGAACGGTTTAGTTAACAGCAGTTAGCCGCGTGGCTTTAAAAACGACGGAGTCAGATGTTTACTCCGCTGCTTTCGTTTGAATTGCTTTTTGGTGTTGCACCATGCTCCTGGAAAATTACTTAACTGCAAATAAAGGTGGAATCGGCATGGCCAAAACACAAGTCAGTGACATTTGTATGCAGAAAGACCACTCAATAAGTGCAAACGGCGGTCAATCAAGAGGTTTCGAATATCTATCATATATTAGCTCCGTTTGAAAATGATGAACCCTATTTTGAATTAGGGTAGTTCCAAGATTATGTTTTACAATCCCTTTCAACAAGTATTTAAAATATTTTTAATAGAATCATTAAAAATAATCGTCTCAAATCTACCAAAATAGTGATATTATGAAGAGGTAACGAGAAAAAGATAACTCACATTACTGATAAGCCTTGCCCCATGCCAGGCAGAATCGGCACCATAAGGTGGAGGAGTTACCCTGATTCCATTTGAGATATAAGAAGGAAGATGTGCACGAAGTTCCTTCTCTAGTCTTTCTGAAACACACAGCTTCTGGTTAGTGTTAAGATATGTTTAACCTCATGTGTACAAATTCAAATCGAAAGAGAGCTCAGAAACTAAAACGTACCAGGTAGTCCCCTTAAGCATGCAGTTCCCCCACATAAAACCACCGTCTTGAACCAACTATCATCACCCATCAGTTCTGCGTCATGACAATGCTCCATGCAGAGAGCAACGGCCTGGTGCAGTCCCATTGCGCGTCTGCCATGAAGCAATTTAAAACATCTCATCCACCAAATTGGGAATCATATATAAAATATACAGTAACAAACTATTACTCCTCTCATCTCATTTATATTGTCCCCATTGACTTTGGTGATCGAACAATATTTCTGACTAGTTGCAAAATCTTTTTGGATAAAAATACAAAAAAATTGCCATTATCCGGCTTAAGTGTGAGCCCTCGCAGCATTGGGATACTGTTTGTTAACTATGAAAAATAGTTCTTAGTAAAGTTCACTAAAAAAATGACATTGTATCTGTACATAGATTTGGAGAAATTAGCGGTCGAAGTTGAAAAACTTTTACTGAACAAGCCAATAGGAGTAATAGTGGAATGAAGGTAGAATAAAAGCATGTTGTCTAAGGTGGTACGTAGCAAGATGAGATCTGAAAGCAGTCACTAGTTACAGCTGCCAGGAAAGCTGGAGTATTTATCTATGGGACGATTGACTGAGAAAATGGGTACCATACTACCATATGGATCGCTAAACATACAACTCAGCTATATTTGTGAATAAAGAAAAATGAAAGAAGATTACACTTACACTCCAGTAATACGTGGTTGGAACAGGATCTCTCCTGTTTTAAAACGTTCTTTGGACAATGTAAATACACCCTCCCTTGGTAATTCATAAGATTCTTGAGTGTCTTTAGAAAGTTCAGCTTCATAATCAATGGCCACGTAGCACAGATTCTGAAAGACATAACGATAACTTGATAAGCTGACAGCCCCTGACAGTCTGACACTATGGACAGCTGGACAAGTATCTAATACGGAGTACTCTTTAACAGGATAATACGCTTCAGCACTCCATTCCAGCAAACAATCATATGCAATCTTTTATTTATTCTGGTGTAAAGCGAGCCACAACTACAAGAGCAGTCATGATGCTAACGGGTTTTGAACCAAGGTTAACCAGTTGACATTTGCACTCACATAATATCAGTCTTGGAGGCAATGATGTCTTTTGCACTTGTTGACTACTATCAGAGCCTAGTTTTCTACCCAAACTATTTTACTTGTACTATCAATATTTCAGGCACATCTATACAAACAGTTGAAGTATGCACCATTATACACATTAGTACAATCTCCAGACTAACTTTATCTTCAAAGTTATTTTGTGAAAACTCTATGGCAAGTGAAATAAAATGCGGTATTATATTGTCTTTCACATCAAAGAAAAAGAGGGGGAATGAGTAACCAATATATGATTGTTTAAAATCATAGTTTACCTCCTTTAGTTCCCGGATAGTGTATAAAGACTCGAAATAAATGTTTCGCTGCTGTAACTGTTCTCTAAGAAATCCAGTTAGCTTCAATGCTCCCATACCAACTACTTCAACTCCCACCTTACGCATTACTTTTCCATGCAGGACTGCAGAAGAGAAATATCGCATACCACTGAGTCAGCAAAAATGAGGTGACTGCTGAAGACACCCAGACATATGGTCTACGTCTACCTATACTGCTAAGGTCTACCTTCCATAGTGGAACTTCACTGAGAGAAAACTAAATGACAATACACGTGGTAGTATGGAGAAACTTTTACAAATGAAGAATCCAAAATTGTCAACTAAAACTAATGAAACCAGTAACTAATACTTTGCAAGGTTAACTAATGCTCCCTCTTAAGTGAAGTTAGGCTGCATTCTGCAAATGCCTCAAATGGTATAATAATATACTGCAAAGAAAAAAAAAATACATCATGTGACAATAGGGAACAAAGGAATATGTACTTGGCACAATAGAGGTTTGGTGGAAACCAATATTAACCACTATTCCTGATGTCCTCCTTGCTGCATATAATGCCAGAGTAGCCTGCATTGACGTAGATTATATAAGTGATGGTAATGAAACTACGTGAGAAAAGAGATCAGAAATGTCAAATGGAATGGGTCACATATTCACATGCAAGCACTGAGGCTTGTAGCTGACTGGAAACAAATGTAGAGCCATATGAAATGTGGCATTGGCAGCTTGAGCTGAGGCGACAAGTTCGAGACGAGTCTTTGTCCATGGAAATAATTATACTCGTCAAACAGAGATAAGTGCCATCAAGGTCAGATTATCTAACAAATGTATTTGTGTGCGTGTGTGTTATCTGTATATACATTTTAAGTGATCCCGTAAAGCCCTGAGATGATGAATTCTTCCAAAATTGATATTGCAACTAGGTATGACTATGTGAGTATAACCGATAAACGGACAACTCATATCACAAAAGCTCCATCTCAAAGGTAGCTCATACAAGCATTTCCTAATCCTTCACTCAACACATAAGCATAGAATAAATATCAGCATAGCTCCCAGTCCCGTCATGCATATGACAACAAAAGCATCTTTTTTCACGAGTAAGATTATACAAGCTACGTAGAACTCAAGAATAAACTCACTTGATTTACCGCACATACAGCTGGAACATTCAGGTCAAAAAGTGCTGAATGTATAGCTTCTTTCAGTTGTCTTCTTGATGCTTTAGCAGATTCTGTATCTACATGTGGAAGAGAGATACAGTGAACAAGAAGGCCTAGAGGATGTACCAAATAAGGTTTGCAAGTGTAGGAGAGGTTGTAAGTCTCTTGCTTTATTGAAAATTTATTCCATGTATGCTATGGTTCAATTGTACGTTCATACCCCTTACTATAGCAAGTTATATAATATAACATTAAAAGATCAATAATATTGACAAACAATATTGGAAGGAATGACAACCGACTTACTGTCTTCAATCATTTTAAGATGAACTTACCATCATAATGGCAGATAGGAACAGAAACAACAATAGGCTGGGTCGTATGTTTCACTTGCATCCTGTACAGAAACGATACTATAAGAAATTAAGAATTGACCAACGTGGTCCATCTGAGCATTGAAGTTTAAGTGTTAATTTGGATTAGCTTCTGTGAATTCCTATGAACAGTGGGCTTCGCAATTCATAGTCATCTATAAACCAGCTTCTTGACAATTATAACCCATTATGAAACACGCATTTACATTCACAGTGAGTATTCTTTTAGACAATTATTGATGTATGAGTATTTTTGTTCGGCAAATATTGTACTGAAGCTCACAAGGAACCTAATAGCCATTGCATATCTTTCTAAAGTGGATTGATTAGGATAAATTGATGTTCCAATTTGCCTACAAACATGCTATTATGGGCTTAATCATTCATATTTAGTGAATAAATATTCGGGGTATTACAGGCCAACCATTTTAGGTTGCAAAGTTTTTTAAAGAGGAACTTGGAGGCTTGTATGCAGTTAATAGAATAGATAACCAGAATAAAATGGATTAAAAAAATTCCTGGCTTGGATGTCAGGAATATATAGAGAACCAACCTGCCATAAAGCGTAGAGTAAAAATGACGAAGTCTGGTATACATTGGGGCTTCAATATTCCCAAATTCCTGCAAAGAGGGTGCACATGTTCAATAAATAAAAAAATGAGTTCTCCAAAAGGGGAGAGGGAAAAAAAAAAGGTTGATAATTGACAGCTTCGAATGATACTTCTAACAGAAGAAAACGCGCTTATGGAAACATAAACTTTGAAGCTCAATAAGCTGAGAAAATGCAGGGGGCTCACCATAAATGTGGCAGACATTCCAGAAGGACGGGAATACTTGCTCCAGCCAAACTTGCAGTATCCAGACCCACCTTAAGAATCATGGCATAAAATGACAAAAGTTCACCATCACCACAATCAGAAACAGAACAAAATTGCAGGTTTCGAGCAAAATTATCAAAATAATGGTGCATATGAACTGCAAGTTTGCACTGCATTTATAGCTTAAATCTCGAGGTTTACTCGTGTACCAGACATTTTGACAAGAACAAAGGAATCAGATTGAAAATAACTATACCATCCTGTTTGGTATCAAGTGATAAATTTGTGTGGACACTGATAAGAAATTGTACAAGATCCTGATAACAAGGAATAAGCTGTTTATGGAGTTGTCTCTTCCTCTTTGTTTATAGTAAAATGCTATGTTGAACATCTCCTCACCTTTTTAAGTTTTAAGCATCACGCGTTAAGTGTCCCACAATATAAAGGGTAGAAAGTTGATAGTTTTAAACCAATGAGTTAATCCTCTTCACTTTGTCGGTGTAATCAAGAATTCAAGACTAATCATGCTCATTTTATTAATTTCTTGAGATTATGACAAACAACTGAATTAAAGAGACAAAAATTAATCCTCAAAAAATATGAAAAATAAATTACCATCAACAATTAGAGCACCAGGAACCTGAGCACGCTGCCCGAAAATATTCTTAAGAGACAACTGAGGTGTCCCTTCATGATACATAAACCTGTATTCACCGGAAAAAAAAAAGCCCCCATAACATCAATCAATGGCAAATGAGATATAACTTAAGCGACTACAACTATGGAGCAAGGGATGCTAGCGGTGTCTGTCACCCCCTAACCAATGAAAATAACAACTACAGTCAAACTTCTCAAATAACAACTACTCCCTCCGTCCCGGTCAATTGTTGTCCTTTTGTTTTGGCACAAAGACCAAGGACAGGGAGGGGGGGCAATTATAAGATGACAAGTGGAACAAATTGAGTGTAAATGCTCAAATTGTTCATCAAATGCAATCCTAAAATAGAAAGGACACCCTAAAATAGAAAATGACAACAAATGACCGGGACAGAGGGAGTAGATTGCATTACTAATTCGCCCTCTAAAATTTTCTACTACAATTCACCCCCCCCCCCCCCCCCCCCACACACACACACACACACCAACACCAACTTCAAAGGCTTGCCACGTATGGGCGATAAAATCACGTAACACCACAAATCCACAACTTGAGTAGCAAACTCAAACCAGTGGCGAAATCAGGACTTGCAGTTAGATGCCACAAATTTCCGAGGAAGAATTAATAATAATTCACAACTGAAAAACAAATTCAGAGTTTTTCACTAAAAGTTTCAAAATTTTATTGCATAGGGGGGGCGCAACTGCTAGCCTCCCAAGTTCCGCCACTAACTCGTGTCCCGACGCTTCCAAACTAAAATTCTCATTAATCACACTTTACTTTGTCAAACTCACACAATAATCACAAACATTAGAAAT
Source organism: Silene latifolia (assembly GCF_048544455.1). Taxonomy (NCBI): domain Eukaryota; kingdom Viridiplantae; phylum Streptophyta; class Magnoliopsida; order Caryophyllales; family Caryophyllaceae; genus Silene; species Silene latifolia. The sequence goes on from NC_133528.1 coordinate 3,351,367, forward strand.
TCTAACTACTTGAATTAACATAGTAAATGATCAATAATCAATACTTATTGTATAAAACCGTCTTACATTGTGAAACGGTCCTTTTATACCTAAAAACACTCATTTAGAGTGTTTAACCAATAAAAAAACCGTCTCACACAGTAAGCAATTGAATTATCACCTCAATTGAGCTAACAGATAACTGATCAATACTTATTGTATAAAACCGTCTTACATTGTGAAACGGTCCTTTTATACCTAAAAACACTCATTTAGAGTGTTTAACCAATAAAAAAACCGTCTCACACAGTAAGCAATTGAATTATCACCTCAATTGAGCTAACAGATAACTGATCAATACTTATTGTATAAAACCGTCTTACACTGTGAGACAGTCCTTTCATATATAAAAACACTCGATTAGAGTGCTTAACCAATAAAAAAACCGTCTCACATTATAAGCAATTAAATTATCACCTCAATTCAGCTAACATACAATTGATCAATACTTCGTATAAAACCGTCTTACACAGTGAGACGGTCCTTTAATATATAAAAACACTCGTTTAGTGTGTGTAACCAATAAAAAAACCGTCTCACACTATAAGCAATTAAATTATCAACTCAAACCGTGATAAGTAGTAATAAACGAGTGTTTAACCAATAAAAAAACCGTCTCACAATATAAACAATTAAATAATCACCTCAATTGCGTTTCGGCGAAGAAAACAGACTCCCAATCAAGATGATGTAGATTCAACTCCGATTGAAAAAAATGAATCCATAAATTATTATCAGAAGATAAAAGATCTCTCCATGTTTTACACACAGTACATAGTTTAGCAGTCTCTTCTGGTCCCAATTTTTTGAGTATTATCACCAATATTTCATCCGGTATCCGGTCAAAATCGCCGGTAGCCAGTGTTAAATTCGAGGAATTGGAGATGGAGATGGAGGTTGATTGAGAAGTTGTTGAGGAATACGACACCGTTTCTAACAGTTTTCTTAGTAACATCGCCATTGATGATGATCATTGATTTTGTTGTTTTATTTTGGAGAGTTTTGTATGGTTTTTGTGGAGTGGAGTATAGCTAAGTGTAATGATAGCTAAGTGTAATGATAGTAGTTGAGATTAGAGATGACAATTTTGAAGTACTAAATTTATACTCCCTCCGTCCCGATCCCGATTAATTCTTTACGTTTGCATTTGACATAGAAATTTATATAATTAAGTATAAATGTATAATACATAAATACTTTAAATTAAGAAGTACAAAGATTAGAAAGTAAAGTGCAAAAAGAGTATTTAGTCTAAATAATAAAAACGTATAGAAATGATTCGTATTAGAGAAGTATAGAGATATGTTATGGGGTTTAGTGGATTATATTATTGAAATCGATTTTAGTTTTCGTTTAGTTTTTTTTTTTCAAAAATTATGTTGACTACTTTTTAATTTCAAGTTTAATTCAGTACATGTTTGTCGAATTCAGTTCAATTCAGTTTTAGCAATTTTAGTTCAAAAACATAGTTTAAATTGTACATGAGATTATAAATGACGATTTGTTCTTATCTGAGTTTGATTAGTAAAATTTTAATTAGTATATTGTTTTATTTTGGTATGAAATTGTAGATATGATCACAAAGATATTATATAGTTTTTGTGAGTATATTATAAGTAGATTGTATGATTTATTGAAAAGTGATTATGATTACGAGGACTTGGTAGTGATTATCTCTAGAAATAAATTACAAAAAACTGGTTTCACATATTTGATATGCATATTTTAGTAACAAAATTTGGTTATCACAAAACTTTGGAGAAACGGTCTCTTAATAGCGTTATTGTAATTTATAGTTTAGATTAATAAATTCTTATGGCATTCTTTTAAAATTTGACCCAAAAAAAAGAACAAAAAATTATTTCATTTGATAGTGGAGTAATATAGTAAAAACTTTATGAATAATCTATTACGACTCTTTAAAAAAATATGTTATAATATACCTTTATTTAGTGAAACTATCTAGAAATGTATCCGAAAAAGTAGTTGAAAATCATAAGTTGATAACGCACTTGATTAACATTAAATTATTTGACAAATTGTCTGAAAATATAGTTGATCATGGAAAAAGACAAAATACCAAAGGAGAAAATATAGCTTTTTTCACCTAATATCCTCGAGTTTTTATTTCAGGTGTTTAAATGTCAATCATTAACTATCGACCTATCGTTACCAAACATTTGTACGAAAAATAAAGTTTATTGACGTATTGGCTCAAATAAATTACTCCATTCAAATAATGCACCTTATTTATATTTTATCAGGACAAATAGACGTAAATTGGTAAGTTTTAGTGAATCATATATTTGGTCCATCTAGGCATTTGCCAACCAAACCGTTTTTTCCTTGATATCTACTCAATTTAATTTAATTTAATTTACTCCTAAAATACACCGTTTATTAAACCCTTAAAAAAAGATCAAAAATACTAAATAGTGTTAAACATGGATACATATTGTTTAGCAAACAAGGCCATGATATTTTCTAATAATTTTTGTATAAAACCGTTTTACACAAGCGTGAGAGAAGGTTGAAATAATCTAACTACCAAGGAAAAATGACAGCAACACAAAAATCGACACTCGAAGTAACAACTCTTGCGGAAACCACTGCAATTGTTTTATCCCCATAACTTTGTGCAATTGTGAAATTAACCCCCATAACTTTCAATTGGAGTGATTAGGCCCCACAACTTACATAATAAGTGAAATTAAACCCCTTTATCAAAATCTCACGAGAAATTCAATTTATCATATCATAAAAGTAAAAATGGTTATGTTCTTATGAAAAATACGAAATAAAAGTTTAAAAAACTTAATAAAAAAAATTCAATTGCAAAATATTTTGTTAGGTACAGATTTATTATTTCAATTACAAAAATGGTCATGAGAAATTCAATTTATTATTTTTATATAAAGTACAAATTTTTCAAATTTGTGTAAAAAAATTTCAATTGCAAAATATTTTGTTAGGTAGTTATGTTAAAATCAGAAGTCGGAATAAAAGATTTTCTTGACAAAAAATATAAAAAATATAATAAAAGAGAAAAGTAATATTCAAACATTTCTATTTTTCAACAATTACAAAAAGTTTACACATAAAATTGTTAATTTTTCTTTTCCAAAATATCATACCGAATTACATACGTATATAAAAAAATTGTTTTACTCCCTTCAATTTCATTTATTGTTCCTCTTTCCCTTTCCATCAATTTTTCTTATTGTTCCCTCTTTCCTTTTTTTGGACAACTTTATGTAGTCCAAAATCAATTTAATGTGGGGTCATGTGTTTTGTGTGGTCCAAATTAATTCCCTTATTTCTTATGCCAAAAAAAAAGGGGAACAATAAATGAAATTGGAGGGAGTAGTATATAATACGTATGATTTTAGTATGTTATATGTATACGTGTTGGTATAGCTGTTAGTAATAGTATATAATGACATTTTTGGTGAGATTTTGGTTTAATTTTTTAAAACTTTTATTTCGTATTTTTCATAAGAACATAACCATTTGTACTTTTGTGATATGATAAATTGAATTTCTCGTGAGATTTTGATAAAAGGTTTAATTTCACTTATTATGTAAGTTATGAGGCCTAATCACTCCAATTGAAAGTTATGGGGGTTAATTTCACAATTGTACAGAGTTATGGGGGTCAATCACTACTTCCCCGCTTCTACAATCTCCCAAATTCCGATTCTACGTGAACCCTAGTTAAATACATTCAATTCCAATCTAACACGCTAACTGATCCGTTTTTTTGTAGATTATTTAAAAAAGAGTGATCAGAAGAATAGCCGGAAAAATCTGCTCACCGATAGTAGTATAAGTACGGTACAAAGAAGTCCTCTTTATTTTGGGTTGCAGGAGATATATGCTATCTATCTAGCGTTCTGTACAGCCCTCGCACTTGATAATCCTTCGTAAGCACAAGAACAACACAAAGGTACATCAACACCGAGTTACATCAAAATGAAATAAAGCGACACTAATGGTAATCTTCCCTTAAACCAAAGAATCCAAATAACTATACTTCCTACAACGGTTATACTCGAGTAGGCTGCCATATGTGCGATCCCAAACTCCGATGAAAAGAGACTCGGTATCAGGACTGAATGAGAGGCCGGATATTTCACCAAAAAAATCTATTTCTTGTTCTTCATTATAACCGTTCTTGACATCAAATACATGCACAAAATCTGCAGGCTCCGCCATAGCCATGAACCGGCCATCAGATGAGTAGCGCATAGACCGAATAGCTCCCAAGTTGCCCTTCAGGACAGCTAGAGATTTCGACAAATTTCTGACATCCCAAATGCGACATGTCCTATCTTGGTTTCCGGTGGCGAAATTGAAGCCATCCGGACTCCATGCAGTTGCAAAGGAGAAATCCTTGTGTCCGACTAAAGGCGTTATAGTCTGCATAAAACAGATTAGTAAAAACCCTATTCACTGAGAAGTATTACTCCGTATATATTACATGATACGACATTGACTCAACTCAAACTGTACCGAAAGTAGCATACTCAGATTAAGGTGAGTGATAAGAAAGAAAATGAACTGAATAGCATCAAAATTTAATTGTGTAACACGAAAAGTCGAACACCACCAATCTAATATAACCATATTGAAGCCTAAACTGATGACCTTTTTGCTTGGTCTAGTCGTAACACATACCTTTCCGTTTCTAGAATCCACCAGTAAACCATCAGCGTGATCTCCCACAACGACAAGCATCCTACCATCAGGACTCAAGGATGTATGCTGCAAAACAAAAGGGAAAGGTCAATAATGTTGCCTGCGCGTTGAGCATGGAAAATGGCACAAATGTTCCAAAGAATCAAAGAGTTGCACAGCTGCGCTCCAAATAGCAGAGTCAAAGTTCGGATAAAGCTTGCTCAGGAACTAAATACTCCACACATAAATAAGCAGAAAAGTGCTTTATGTATTTGCATAAGCTATTCAGGCTCGAAGTGGTATCAGAGTAATGTTTTCTTCTTCAATTCATGCAGAAAAGTGCTTTTCTGCAACTCAAGCAGAAAAGACGAAAAGTGACTCCCAGTAGAATAATGTTTTTTCTTTAAATTTATACTTGAAATACATTATTCATTGATTTCAATGAGCACAAGTTTTTAACACAAATGTCCTAATTTTTTAAATTTTCTGTGTGTTTGACCAAATACTCACTTCTTTTTAAAAATAAAAATAAATAAACAAGGCGGAGCCAATGAAAGTGAACAATATGAAACTCGTCTTCATGAAGAAATGCCTTAAATAAGGCTGATTTTTTTAAGATGCTTCAGCCATGGTACCAAGTACTAACTACTTAAAAATATCATCCACGGCACTGAATGGTAGAAGTTATCAAGGGTTTGAAAGTACGCAATCGCAATTTGAGGCGCTATAGGCCGTGTTTATAGCGAACAGACGGAGATCAGGCCGCGACAAAAGCACACATCAGCTGACAACAATTCCCATGGGGTTATCCATATTTGCAACAATTCACTGGGTAAGGTACAGAAATAATCTTTGGGGGTTATCCATATGTTGTTCATAGTTGGTGGTGGGTGGTGATGGGAGTAATAAGGTAAGACTTAAGAGGGTGTGAGAACCCCAGGAAGGTGGGGGTATCAATCTAAGGGAATGGGGGGTTAAATCTAAACTGAAAAAGGAGTATAAAACAAACATCAACAAAGGGAAAGGGAATGGATTATTTCCTTTACTTTCCCAGAATACCCTGTAGGCTGGAGCCAAATTCCCCCTGAGAGTTTACTTTTGCTTTTGACATGAACTTTTAGGAGAGTCGCATGAAAATGGCGATGTGGCTACTTGAAGGACCATTTAGCAACTAGATTACCATAATACACGTTAAAGTGGTCTCCCAAGTATTAAATATAGGCCACAACACACATCATCGTATCACAATCAGGCTATCAAGGGTTTGAAGGTTAACGTGACCGAATTTTTAGGCAGTTCCAGCCACGTTTTGGCACACAAATTGAGATCATGACAAGACAAGCAATTCAAAGATCACCTCAAACTAGAAAATTATATCATGTGTCACCATAACATGGGTAGTTTTACGGGAAAAAAAAAGGCATTTTAATTATTTGACGTGACCAAGACTTGCCCAAATAAAAACAAACAACCAAAAGAAACCGCCAAAAAGGAATAGGTAAGGAACTATAGGGAGTACTATGTAAAAGTGTAACACTAAGCCAGATTTAAAGAGCCCTAGATTCTATGCACACAAGGCATAGAAATATGATGTCATCCGAAGACATAAATGTAGTGAGAAAATAAATGGAGGAAGGATAATTAACTTTGAGAAGGTAAAAACTGTACATAACCACGAAACCAAGAAGTGAAAAGAGAAAACACAACTAACATTGACTGGCCAAGGATACTCAAAATGCTTTGTGAGCTGAAACTTCTCCATGTCAAAGTCTCTAATGCCACAATCATTATTTGAGGCAGTAAAGTGAGTTGCACCACTGCAAAATTAAAATTTACTTAAGAAAAATCAGGTAATGTACGTCATTCAATAGCTGTTGACCACAAACAATCAGGAAAAAAAACAAGTACCTGGAAGAGGAATATATCTCAATAGCATTGGTAATAGCATTATCATCATAGGTAGTCCGTGTGCAGAAGCTCACTCCAGGTCTATCCAAGTTCTGCAAGTTCAAGTTACCAAAGCATGAGTATTCTTCTTTACCATTGCTTTTTAAAGTAATTTGAAGTTGTACAATGACGAACCAACCACTAATTCCATCATACCCCCCCTCCTCCAAAACACACACACACACACGCACGCACACAATAAACGGTGCTATATGCCTATATATCCTAATAATCATGGGGATCTCTGTTTCTAATCAGTAAAAGAAGGAATAAAATGGAACGAAAGAAACATAGTATTTAGGTGAAAAGGGCAAACCTTGCAAATAAGTTCCCCATGAAATCCTCCAGCAACTAACAAATTATCTTTCACTGCAAGAGTGCTAACTTGTGTTTGAGAGAACCCTTCCAAAAGACTTCCAGGATGTTTCTGTAAAGAAGAACCCAAATGAGTAATTTAATTTTAGAAACTGTACTTGTGTTTGAGAGAACCCTTCCAAAAGACTTCCAGGATGTTTCTGTAAAGAAGAACCCAAATGAGTAATTTAATTTTAGAAACTGTGTTTCCTCATACCATGGTAACAATCGATATACGGCATATTACATAAATATGAGGCAGCTAAGTTAAATTTCAATTTTCACGAAGTCAAACAAATAAAACAATGCCGAGTCTAGCAACAATAATGACAGGTTCGGTTAAAATAAAATTAAAAATATAACAAGGTTCTTAAAAAAATGAGATGGATGTACACTCACTTCGGTTGGAGCCACGTGACCCGAGACATTAAGAACCTCAGACTTAGTGTGAGACAACGCGGACCAATGGATGATGCACGAATTAGATATAAGATATACATCGTGCTTCGAAGTAGCCCAAACCAAGTTCCTCAACTGCACGAGAGCTTACGGTGTTACATGTTAACAATTTACGAGATAAAAAAAATTAGTACTAAATGCATCAGCAAAATCAAAAATCTTACAAAATAAATATGTGATGAAACTCGAACAAACATTCTAAGCAGTAGTGATATAATGTCAACTTATCTGGCAAACACTAATGGAAGACCCGACAGCATGCAATTAACACACTTACACTAATGAAATAAACAATGCTCTAAAATAACTCCCGCCAAGTTATTTACCATCTCAAATCTCTCTTCACACCATTAAGTTTGATTTCAAGGAATATAAAATAACACCCGTTAACAGACAACTGCTCCGGAGTGGCTTAGCCAGTTTGCCCAACCCAACAAATTGAGAGTTCGTGTGCGTATTTGTATCAAAGTGTTCACTCAAATCAACCTAACAAGCGCAACTGTGCAAGACGCACTGCTGTAGTGCAAGAAAGCCATACCCTCTGAAGTTCCCCAAACTGGCTCAACTCAGGCAATACAAAAGGTGCAAGAGGCTAGTTTTATTGCAGTAGCTCTACATTTTGGCCATGTACGTAAACACCATCAACAAAACTCTGCATTGGACTATTGTAGATGATTTAAAAAAAAAGGCAGTGTCATAAAATCGAGAAAAACATCACGACAGACATGCACATAATTTTCTCCCACTCACCTTTTGTTTTTCGGTTTTTCCATCAGGATACGAGTCATACAACACAAACAAATTAGACTACGGCAAAATAAAACAAGCTTTCTAAAGCAAAATAGACATAAGAAGAAGAAAAAAGCAGTTAAAATTTCAAAATAACTGAAGAATAAAATTGAGTTTCAACTCAGCAAACCTGAAAGTGGAGGATTGTAGACTTCACTGATCTTGAATTATGTCTAAAATCGTAATAAAATCCCTTCTTGTTAGTCTTCTTGCATACCTAGTGACGGAATGAAAAACAAAAGAGCCAATGTTATATAACCATCCAATCACCTTAGGGCTTTAGTAATGAATAAAAATGAACTCTCTAATCAAAATTCGCAACATTTTTTCCAAGTTACTATATTGCATCACCAACTCGCCCCCTAAAACTTTCAATCTATCTTTCAACGCCCTTAAATCCCAACTCCACCACTAGTTAAAATCGAAAACATACCTCTGAAAATTGACCAAAATTTGGGACATTTTCATAATTCTCAATTTCCCATACAAACATCCAATCACAGTAGAAGCAGTGGCAAAACACGAAAACTATCATGGGCTGCCGACCCTAAACCCTAAACCCTCTAAGCAATGAATAATATGAACTCTAACTAAAAATCGCGACAATTTTTCCAAGTCACTGTCACATGAGACATGACTAATTCATCCCTTAACTTCAAACCCCGACTCCAACACCAGTAAAATCAAAACCTTTATACCTTCTCCGAAACTTGACCAGAATTCGGAACATTTTCATAGTTCTTATATTGCTCAATCCTCGTCTCGCGATACTTTTCTCGCGTAACACTAAGCCTCTCCCAAGGAATTCCTTGGATATCTCTTCCACGCCTAGCTTGCATAGCTGTAGTATCCGCCCGTCTATCATCCTACAATCAAAAACAATTCAAAAATCCCCAAATTCATCTACCAAAACTCAAAATTCAAAACAAAAACACAAATTTACACTTCAAATTACAACAATCAAATCAACAAACCATTAAATCATACCTTTTGCTACTAAAAATCAAAACAAAACTCGAATTTACACTAAAAATCAGAACAAACACACGAATTTACACTTAAAAGTAAACCAAAAACACGAATTTACGGTAAAAATCAAAACAAAAAAAGCAAAATTACAATTGAAATCAAAACAAAAACACGAATATAGACTAAAAACTACAACAATCAAAACAACGAACCATGAAATCATATTCGTCATTATCTGAATCCGATCCGCCATCTCGGTCGCGAAAATCTTCTTGCATATCGTCATCGATGTCTTCCATATCATATTCATCGGCCATATACTCGGCGTCATCCATTCGAAGATGCGACATCCTGAGACGGCGGTGGCGGCGAAGACGGCGGAGATGGCGGCGGTGTGGTGTCGGTGGTGGTGGTGGTTAAGGGGGGTTTGGGGTAACCCTAATTTGAGGATTTTTTTTATTTCTGGAAATTGATTTGGGGGAAATTATTGGATTGATCGAAGAAATCAAAGGTGAGATTTGTGACTTGTGAGTGTGATTATGGACGCGATAAAATCAAAATCTGAATCTTCGGAAGATAATCATCAGGGTATTATTGGGGGAGTGAAGATTTTTTTATTTTTTCCCTTTTCAGTGTATATCATTCGTTTTAGTTTCGGATTTGAATCGGGTAGGATAATATTTTTTGGTAAAATGAAACGGGATAACCAAAACTAAAACGAAAACAATAAAACAAAGTCTATAAAACATAAAACGGAACTACACTAGGCCATGAAACGCCTTCAACATCTTGTTGAAGCAAACGAAAAAGCTGATTCGGCATGCCCGGGTCATCAAAGGTCCATAATTGTTGCTCTTGGGTGACGCGGACGCCCAAGTTAGCCAAGTAATCCGCGCACGAATTCTTCGGCTTTCCTTTAAACATGTTGCACTTTCACATTCCACTGCGAGCCGTGGATAAACTCATAAACACTACTATATTCTTGTGACTTGAACACGATAAATCTGGTTAACTTAGGCCTTGTTCTTTTGGACTTGGTTTCAGTTCGGTTCAGTTTAGCTTCATTCAGTTCAGTTTAGCGTTTCTCTTTACAAATTAACTCTTACTTCGATTCAGTTTAACTTCATTGAGTTCTGTTTAGTTACGTTCAGACGGTTTCAGTCCAAAAGAATAAGGCCTTAGAATAATCCCCTATCAATCGATTTAAAGTGTTTCTGAGTACGATTAGGTTTATAGATGTACCACCATATGAATGCATGATCGACGACTCTCCTCTAGTGCTTGATTAACCCTTTTTTACAAATAAAAAAATCATGTGTTTAGTCTTATTACTCGTGAGGATTTTCTGTCCCATCCTGTGTCACATTCCATACACATTTTGACACATTAACATATTTGCTGTCTATTTTTCTTTTGCAACAAGTGATGTGTCAAAATATGGATAAAGTGGGACATAGAATGAGACACAACAGTGGAACAGGGGATCCTCACTAATTATTACTTACCTTTGTTTTTTTTTTCTTTTGGGAATAAAGTATTTGCCACTTATTATATTATATATATATGTTTGTATGTATTTTTTTGTAATTATTTAATTTTATAAAAGTACTTGAAATGTAAAATCTTTGATGCGTATATAAAGAGCGTTGTTACATATGCAAGGGCTTAATCTAGTAGATGGTGGTTAGGCTATGGGGATCATTTAAATTATAGTCTCGTTGGTTATAATTGTAAAAGTGGTATAAACGAAAAAAAAAGTTATTAATGGAGTACAAAGTAATAACTAAGTTGTAACAAATCATTACTGACTGTTAGGCCCTATTCTTTTATGTTGAATTGAACTTAATGGAGCCGAGCTGAAGTGAACTTAACTGAATGAAACTGAGCTAAATTAAATAGAGTTTAAGTAAGAGTTAATTTGTGAAGAGATAAGTTGAATTAAAATGAAAGAAACTCAATTGAACTGAACTAAATAGGGCTGAACATAAATTAAATGAGTTAAAATTAAGCCGGAAAGAACGGGGCCTTAGTATGATCAGACTGTTACGTAAGTAGCTCTTCTAAACCGTTACTTACAAATCGCTCTTATAACACGTGCTTAAGATACGGACAGAGCTCGAACAATTTTCTTGAAAAAGGGGACAATGTTTGAGTACGTGGGTGATAAATAGAAAGGTAAACTATTTAGGACTAATGAACCATCATTTAAAAGTAAATGCAGTAAGGGGTCGCTTGGTTGCATGTAGGAAGTTGCATTGCCTAAGAAACGATAGATCCATATGATTTTAGAATTCATGTGAATTAGAAATGTTGTTTGGTTACATAAAGGAGATGCAATTCATGTAGGCATTCTCAACTACCTAGGGGGGCCTAGGAAGCAACTTCTTCCATTATGGAAGAATTAGAGTTCCAAGGTAAATCCCCCTACTACTAAGAGAATAAAAATTCTCTTAATTTTCCCTCCAAAAAGCATCTAGCTAAATAAGGTAATAAATAAATTTTTCTTTCATTACATTATTATCGTTTCAGTGAATATATTGTTATAAATAAACTCTAATTTTTAAAATAAATCCATAATTATGATTTTTTCATTAAAATAAAATAAAATTGATATTAAATTATAAAGTATAAGTTGCTAAATTTTCCAGTAATGCAATAATTATTACGGTAGAGAATAACTTGACACATGCTTACTATTAGCTTCGTGACAAAAAACATTTAATAAAAAAAATTCACAACTTAAATAATTTTTTTATTAGTTTTCCATTTCAATTTTTTTGTTTCATATCAAAATACAATGGAGTGAACTGATAAATATTAATGAGGTGCAAATTTTAAAAGTATAAATCCTACCATATACTAAAAGAATACAACTTTTCTAAAGTTTTCCCTCGAAAGTGCTCAAACTTATATATGGAAACAAATTAGATTTTTATTTATTAAACTAATTTTTCATTTAAAACAATCTATACATAAAACTGTATCTCCTATTATTAACTTCGTGATGAAAAAAGACTTTTTTTAAAAATTTGATTCAGTTAAAATATTTTCATAAAAAACACAATTCATGGAATTATTCAATTCTTTTGATTAATTTTAATATTAGTTATTTTTTATAAAAATTTGCGAGATATAAATCTAAAATCTATAACTAATACACTAAAAATTAAAAGGCCTATATTTACCGCACATTTGTGCGGGATCTACACTTCCCCTACTACTAAAAGAATAAAAATTGTCTTAGTTTTCTCTCCAAAAAACATCTAGCTAAATAAGATAATAAATAAAATTTTCTTTCATTACATTATTATCTTTTCAGTGAATATATTCTTATAAATAAACTCTAATTTTTTTAAAATTTGATTTAGTTAAAATATTTTCATAAAAAACACAATTCGTGAAATTATTCAATTCTTTTGATTAATTTTAATATTACTTATTTTTTATAAAAATTCGCGAGATATAAATCTAAAATCTATAACTAATACACTAAAAATTAAGAGGTCTATATTTACCGCGCATTTGCGCGGGATCTACACTAGTTATATTTCATGTGAATTGGGGTAATCAAACAAATTACCCATTATGCATTTCACATGAATTGAAATTTTCGTGTTATTTAATGGGTAAGCAAACAACCCATAATTATTTGGTCTTAGTATTTATTGCTTAACCATAGTCTCTTAGTTTTATCGTGTGTAAGATAATCCAAACTAAGGAGCCCTATTGTCATTAGTCATTCTCGGTTTATGCCTTGTTATAATTACCTTCTTCGAGTACTTAAACACTTCAGTAAAAAACCGCATCAAACATTTAAATAACTAACTTAAATTTGTTCACCACATAAAACCAAACACAACCACGCTCAACACATATAATAGACCGAACTGTTAATGACCGAAAAAAAGACATATTCCCCACCTATTGGATTCCTGCTCATTCATTCACTTATCTTGAGTTGAACTGAATTGAAATTTGATGAGACGAATAATGTTTAAATAAGAACAGAATTGAATAAAGTGGGCTAAAGAAAACTGAAAATAAGCAGAGAAAAACAAAGCAACACATCCATTTTAAACACTAGACACAAGATTTAGGCCCTGTTTGGCTGTACTTTTGGACTTAATTTTAACTTATTTAAGTTCATTTAGTTATATTCAGCTCAGTTCCGTTCATATCAGTTCAGTTTCATTAAATTCCATTAAGAGCATCCACATTGAAGAGGATTGACCATCCTCTTAAATGAGAGAGGGTAAAGAGGATGTCCTCTTCAATGTGTAACCAATATTGAGCATCCTCTTTGAAGGAGGAAGAGGAAGACTTCCTCTATTTTTAGAGGAAGTACAACCCTTGGCCCTTGTGCCAACTTTCAATATTAACCTATAAAAATATTGTATGTGGGCATTAATTTATTTGATTTTAAATAGAAAAGTTAATTAAAATATAAAAGAGGAAATGGAGAGGATCCTCTTTGATGTGGGAGGAAAAATAGAAGAAGAGAAGGATGAGGATGTAGATAGTGGAAAATGAGTTGGATGAAAGAGAAGGTGATGTGTAAAAAAGATAGAAGGAGATGGAAAAAATAAGAGGATGATAACATACTCTTCAATGTACATGCTCTAATACTTCCAATCCAGAGAAACCAGTGCCTTAAAATATCCGACCTAATCCAAACTCGACCCAAATAACTAAACTCATCATCATGTTACCTTAAACCAAGTTCAAACAACCTTATAAACAACAAACTTAAACTCACACATGACACATCAACCCTCCCTATCAATTCCTCTGCCCCCAAAAACACCTCTTTCCCCTGCGCCTCGCCTCTCCTCTGCCTCCTCTCTCTGATCTACCCTTCATCATCAGTAACACCCTTGTTCTTAATCTTTTCTTCCATTAATTAATTAACTTTATTTAATAATTTAAATTAATTAATCTTCTGTGTTTGTTAAATTGTGCAGGGTGGTGTTTACAGGAGATGGAAAGTGAATTAATAGCATTGTTCGAGGCGGCGAAGACGGCTGCTGATGCTGCCACCAGTGATGATGACGTGGGTTCTGAAACTCGTTGCCTTGATGCCTTGAATAACCTCAAAATTTTCCCTGTTAATTATCAAATTCTTGTTTCTACCCAGGTAATCTTTTGAATTTTCCTTATTTGGGTATTTCTTTTTTATTGATTTTTCGTCGAGAATTGCGTTATAAGGTGATGGTGAATAAAAGGTTGAATCTTTCTTAGGGAAGAAATTTGAAGTAGGTAGGTAATTCAATTTTCAATTAGGAATTAGTAATGCCTTGTTTTTACCCAGGTAATGTATCAATTTTTCGTGAATAGGGTTTTTTTAATGGATTTTTTTCGTCGATAAATGTATTATAAGATGATGGTGAATTAGTGGAAAAATTTGAAGTAGGTAATTCAATTTTTAATGTGAAATTAGTAATGCACTACTAATAATGTGTTAGGGTGCAAACCCATGTCCCACATCGGTAGAATAAAGATGGAAGATCATCTTTATAAGTATCTACTGAATATAATAGTACGAGGCCTTTTGGGAAGGAGCCCAAGAGTAAATCCGTGAGGGCTTGGCCCAAAGCGGACAATATCGTACTATATGGGTTGTGGACACAGGTACAACAGAGGCCCAACACGAGGTATTCACGCTTCCGCACAACATAATGCCCTTGTTTTTACCCTGGTAATCTTTCAAATTTTCATGAATTAGGTATATTTAAGTGGATTTTTTCGCCGAGAAACGCATTACGAGGTGAAGGTGTAAATAAGGTTGAATTTTTGTCAATGGAAAATTTGAAGTTGGTAATTCAATTTTCAATGTGGAATTAGTAATGCCCTTGTTTTACCCCGACAATGTTTCAAAATTTTGCGAATTGGGTATTTTTTAATGGATTTTTCCGTCGATAAATGCATTGTAAAGTGAAGGTGAAAAAAGTGGAATCTTGAAAAAATTTGATGTAGGTAATTTAGTTTTTAGGTATTTACGAGTATATTCGTAAGTAGTAACACCCTTGTTTTACCAAGGTGAACTTGTTTGAAGTTCATGAATTGGCAATATTCTTACTAATGTATTTTTTTTATAAGAAAAAGGCATTGGAAGGTATCAGTGTGAGGTGAATTAGAACAGGAATAACTGGGTAATCTCGGTTTTTTGATGGGTAATTTTTAGCTAATTACTATAGTTTTAATGTGAAGGATGTGTGTAGTGACTGTGGTGTACCTCGGAAGCTAAGGTGGAAAACAGGTTGATTATTGGTTAATGGAAAGTTTGAAAGAGCTACCTCAGTTTTCGATGTGGAATTAGTAATACTAGTACAAAGTCTTGCCCTAGTGGTTATAATGTACTGTTTTGACTTTTGAGTAGTAAGTCTGAATCCTTTACCGTTCGTCTATTCTTATTAGCGGCCGAAGATGAGTTCATTCCGAAAAGTTAGCGAGATTTGGTTATCACTCAAGTACGAAACCATGAAAACAAAAGTTAGTAATTTGCCCTTTTGTTGGGCAGAAGGCAGCATTATCTTGTTTTGGTAACTTGGAGTATGTAGGGCTAGGAAGTTCCTAACATATGTTCATCGTGTTATCTTTTTTGGAACTCAGAGGTCGAATAATGTGGCTCATACTCTCCATGATCATATATGATCGTATATTTCTTCGGGATACAAGTCATACAACAAGCATTGGGGAGTTGTTTAAGGATGAGTTGGTAATGGGAATTCTGTTGGAATGTCCTGGTATCATACTTCAAACTCGATAAGGATGTGAGGCTAGCCTAAAATTAGAATCATATGGAAAATTGTCTCACTATAAGAAAGATTAGCATAGGGTTTCTTTGTTTTTCGAGACATATGATACAATACCAAGCCCTTGTTTGGATAGCATACCAGCCTCCACCATTTGACCAATTAACCTCACTGCCAAGACCTCATAATTATACCAACTACAAGGCTCCACCACCCAACCTCACCATCATCCACCGCCTCGTGTCCCACTCAACCCCACCACCAGCAATTGGGAGTTTAGGAGAATGGATGTTATATTGAGAGAAGGGACGAAGGGAGAAGAGTAGGAGGGAAGGTGAAAGAGGAGGAACCAACCATGGAGGTTGATCGGTTAAGCGAAAAGTAAGAAAGTGTGGAGGAGGTAACTGATGAGATTGGCTGTCAGCTGGGTCCATCTTCAGTGAGATCGTCTCAGGTGCACACTGGGAGGAAGGAGGAAATGAGGGGAGATGGGTCGGTAAGGGCAAGAGAGAGGAGTAAAGTAGCGGGTAAAGTGAAGAGTAATACTGTAAATCTCCACCCATTTGATACTCGGGAAGTTTTAGAGAATCGATAGAGTATTAACCAAAAGGATGAAGATTTGGCTCATATATTGCAAAGATCTATGTTACCCCGCAATGAGACTTACATTGAGAGGAAAATTCTCCTGCTGGACATTTACGGTCTGTTTGGATAGCAAAAGTGGAGGGAAAGGGAGGAGAGGGGGAAGGAGGGAAGGGAAAGGGAGAGAAGGGAAGGGGAGGGGGAATGAAGTGTGGTTGTTTGGATACAATTTCCCTCCAAATCTTGCCTATTGTGGAGAGATTTTGATTTGCCTTGGAGGAGGGAAATTGGATCCCTCCAAATCTCTCCCCCTCCATTTCCTTCCACCCTCATTTGCTATCCAAACAAGGGATTTTAAATTCCCTACTCTCCCTCCCTTTCTTTTTCCTCCAAATCCCTCTATCCAAACACACCCTTAAGCTCCAGTTGATCTATGGCATTGCGTATTAGGCCATGAGGTAGTGCCATGATCAGAGAGGGATGTGGTGAATATGTGAATACTATAGTAGTATAATAGATGCATGGGCTTATGGGAAAAGATTGATTGAGGAATTCGGTGTTATAGGAGAATATAAGAGTTTCGGCTTCTATTGGTTATATGATAACAGAATTGTTTAGGTGGTTTAGCCATGTGAGGCCAAGACCAAGTGAGGTTCTGAATGGCTAATTGGGTCTCTTTAAGATGTGGAAGTGATAGAATCATGAGAGAGAGCCCAAGTTGACTACATCAATGGACTAAGAAAAAAGACACGATTGAGCTACTGTCTCTTCAAAGGAAACCATTTTTTTTTAGTCATTTACTATTGTGATGTTTGCAGATTTATTTGCAGCTACTTCAATGAGTAGAAAGCAGCCACTCTCTTGGAAAGACACTTTCAGCTGCTGTGATATATATCTTTCAGTGGTGCTGGCAGGCGATGCTCACATTGGGTGGTTGTTGGCGTGTCGGGTGTCAAGTACTCCGACACGAACAACACAGCACTAGACACTTCTTTTAGTCCAAAACACGAAACTTTTTAACAAAAATAGCCAGTACTGTCTTATAGAATTAAGGATCCTTCCTATATAGTACTGCTTGAGAAAACTGTAGAGGAGTGTATACCGGATGGATTCAGGCCATTTAATGAAGCAGACACATCCAGTAAGTAGCTGGGCTTATCTCCAATAGTTTTGTTTTCTCACACCAATCTGCTATGGGCTAACCCAACTCCGAATCTCCGAACTGACAACTTAAATCTGATCATCTTATCCACCAGGTGTGGCTCAATGTCAAGGATTTCAGAAAGTAAAGAGAGACGTTGTCCATGTGTGCCTTTTTTCTTAGACTAACCTGTAAGATTTGTGAGGAAGAGTAGAGGTAACCGATATCCCATGTGATTTTCGTTGGAGTAACTGTCTGAGCCTTTGTGGCTAACATTTCCTGGTAAGTTATGTTGGAAGCTACGTGTCTCTTACTGCTGCCATGTATGCAATCGGTGAATTGGATGTGTGCAAATAAGTCAAACTCGTCATTAAAACCTCAAACTTGCGGAGTTCCCAATGCCATAACTTCATAACCCTATTTTGAAACAGTGTTGTGTGATGCACTTCGGAAATCGTCTTCTTAATGGTGTGTGTTTATGAGGGATTCCGATAAAATCTTTACCTTTCACCTAGAAAAGACTGGAGAACTTTATGTTACTCTTTTATTTGGTATTAGTGCTGCGTAAATACCCTTCAATGAATGAAAAGTTTGATACTGCACTAATGAGAGTTCCTTCGTAATGCTCTTTCTTTCTCAAGTTTGATACTGCAGTTTCAATTGCAAATTTGAACTTTTCCGTGCATTAATTTGCAGGTTGGGAAGCGTTTAAGGCATCTTACAAAACACCCAAAACCAAAGATTCAGAATTTTGCAGCTGATTTGATTGAAATATGGAAGAACATCATTATCCGGGAAACTGCACAGAAGAAAAATGATAACCCTAGTAGCAATAATAGTAATAATCACGTAAAAGGCGAGCCTTTAGATGCTGGCAACCCCAAGAAACAAATTCCAGTCAAAACGGAGAAGCGCTTGACAACTGAAACTATCAAAGTTGAAAAGGTTGAGCATGTAAAAGGCGAGCCTTTAAATGCTGGCAACCCCAAGAAACAAATTTCAGTCAAAACGGAGAAGCCCTTGACTAGTGAAACTATCAAAGTTGACAAGATTGAAAAGGTTGTTTCTCCTAGACCTCACAAGCTTGCTAAAACCGAAGCAGGTTCAGTAGTGACGAAGCCAGCTGCTATCAGTGTCCCAAAGTTGCCTGATATGGTCAAAACACAAGATGGGGTGCGTAATAAAGTGCGAGAGATGCTTCTAGAAGCTTTATCAAAAGTTATTAGCGAGGCAGATGACAACATGAAAGCCGAGATTGAGGCTTGTGATCCTATCCGAGTAGCTGTTAAAGTAGAATCAGTTATGTTTGAAAAGTGGGGCCGTTCCACTGGCGCTCACAAATTCAAATACCGTAGCATAATGTTCAACATCAAGGATGCAAATAATCCAGATTTCCGGAGGAAGGTACTTCTTGGAGAAATCAAGGCTGAAAGAATATGCAATTTGACAACCGATGAGATGGCCAGCGAACAAAGACGGTTACAGAACAAGGAAATCGAAGAGAAGAAGCTGTTTGATTGTGAACGTGGGGCCGCACCAAAGGCTACTACCGATCAGTTTAAATGTGGTCGATGTGGTCAGCGCAAGTGCACTTACTACCAGTTGCAAACTCGCAGTGCTGATGAACCGATGACCACATTTGTGACTTGTGTCAACTGCAATAATCATTGGAAATTCTGCTGAATGTCGTCTCGTTGCATTTCTTACCCATTGGCATGGTACTTGTGTAGTTCCCTGTTGGAACTTAAGTGACAATTTTTCACTTTTTATTTATTTGTAGGTTTACTAGGTTAGCTATTGGGATTCGAGCCACGTTTCCCTTTGTAGTGTCGTAATCGATCTAAGTCAGATTTATGGAGAAACCTTCTGGATTTTCATAACAGCTTCCCTAAGGTTTCACAAACTAAATCTGTATTCAGTATTCAGTATTTAGTATTTCATTAGGACTTGCTTTGAGTATCAAGAGCATCCTTGGGAAAATGTATTGCAGTGGTGGTTCTGAGTTTCTTTTCCATGAACTCTCCCTCCTATTCGCTATTTTCTTCCCCTTTGATGTAGGCACAAGATTTTAAGAGAATGATTAAAGAATGAATAAAAGAAGATGGTGGGGGTTTGTGAATTGGAGAGAGGAATGAATAATTAGGAATTAAATAAGGAATTGTGAGTAATGTGGGGTTTGATGATAGGAGATTGGGATGAATAAAATAAGAGTAAAAGTTAGGTGAGGTTTGGTGATAGGAGAGAGGGATGAATAAAATAAGAGTAAAAAGTTTCCAAAATAAGAAAGGGGAAGAAAACCTGAATAATCCGTTTAAGGAAATAGGGAAGAAAATAGTGAATAGGAGGGAGTATTTGTTTTCAAATATGCTCCTAAGAGCAATACTCCGTATATTCCAATAGTAGTTTCATTACTCATTTCTTAGCTTAAAAAAAGTAGGGTTATTCTACGTAATAATCCTGTGTTTTTTAAAATTCTAGCTCGTAACCCTTCGTTTTTTAACCATCCATAAAAAATTCTTGCTGATAACCCACTGTGAACTTATCAAAAAAAAGTTCTCACGTGACCGTCTACTCTTATTTCGTTTAAATAATGACCAAGTAATTATGGTCTTCTCAGCTCAATTAAATAAATAAACTCCAAATTTTTCTAACAAATAATCATATTCTAAGTGTGCTAAAAGTATAATTCATAATCTTTTTATTCTCCGATGTAGTACTAATCTGAATCACTATACCGAGTATTACACTAGATGGTCAAAGTAAACCGAACATTACATTAGATAGTCCCCTAGAAAAGAGCTGCTGTTAAATACCGAGTATTACATATCTCAATTCCACTTCTAAGTAATTTGGTACAGTACATTAAATAGTCCTATAAAAATATGCTCTTAAATAACGAGTAATTAGATAGTATTTAAAATCGGTTTCTGCTAATTATCAATGCCAATCATAAAATACACAAATCCTCATTATAGACGGGCATATCCGTCTATAATAAGAAACGGGTCAGATCCCTCTCATAAAGAGGCAAGTGGGAGGACAAGTAAAAACCAAGTGGATTACCATTTAACCTCTCACTTGCCTCTTTGTAAGAAGGATCCGACCCATCTCTCATTATAGACGGGATTATAGACGGATATCCCGTCTATAATGAGACTTGGTGCATAAAATAATTCCATCCCCACAACTCCACTAGTAACCAAAATGAAATAAAACGACACGAAGTAGCAAAGAGCCAAAGAATCCTCAGTCTCTATAAATAAGCATACCAACCCCCAACACACACAGTCACACATCTCTCATTCTCCCCTTGGTATACAATACAACCAAGGCGAAAATCAAAGAGAGAGAAACTTATTCCGCTCTCTGTATTATTCCTCGCCGCTCCTTTTTTTCCCCTCACATTTTTCTTCAGGTTTCCATTTTTATACTCTCTTTTTATTTATACTCGCATTTCCCTTTTTATTTCGATCTGCATGTTTACATTTCCCCAATTTTTCCGTTCATCGAAACCCTAATTTATATTTATTGCAATTTATTTGGTTAATGTTATTAATTAATCGCGTTGTTTTAGTTGCTGATTGCTGATTAAAGTAGTTAACTTTCGTATCCCGTAGTTTTCGTCCGATCTGGTGATTTTTTGTTTCTCTTGTTTGCGTAATTACTCCGTCTCGGTCATTCCTTTACATTTTTCCTATTTAGGTCGCGGACATTTTGTTATGTTTCCGTTTTAGGTTATTTAAAAGAATTGATTGGGACGGAGGAAGGAAGTATATCATAGTTCGGCCAATTTGTTACTATTACTCCCTCTGTCCCGGTTATTTATTTACGTTTTTGTTATTTAGGTCTAAGACATTTTGTTATGTTTCCGTTTTAGGTATGTAAAAGTTATTTAAATAATTGATTGGGACGGAGTGAGTATATTATAGGTCGGTCAATTTGTTACTATTACTCCCTCCGGCTCTATCATTTGTTTACCTTTGATTAAAATATCCCTCTCAAATTTGTTACTTTTACTCTCTCCGTCCCAATAATTTGTTTACCTTTGATTAAAATACTACTCACAAAGAGAATATGAAAAGGTAAACAAATGACCAAGACAAAGGGAGTATTACTTTTAGTTATGGAGTAGGACTTTTTATGCATGTTGTGAGATTAACTTGTTGTTGACAACATTGATGTTACACAGTTGCAAATGTGTGTACTTTTTAGTAGTATCGTGTGTCAAAAGGGAATGTTCATTAAAGAAGTATATGCCCGCGCTGTAGATTTTGGTCGATTGGTAGTTAAAAATAATTTGTTAAAAGGGTATTTGAGTCGATAAATACGCGGCTTCACATGTAAAACTACCTTAAACCAAAATGTGTTATCATTGCTGCATTAAATGAACAAAGATTGTAATTTCTCGTAGCATGTCTTGTATAAAACCGTTTTATATGTTTAAACTATATAAATTAGGGACACTTGTACAGTTGTACCTATGCCATAACTTGTGGAAGTTACTAAATAGAAGTTTTATAGCGGTATTTGGACCTGTTGGCATGTGGTTTTACCATCGCAGTTGTGTAAATATGCATTAACCAGTATACATGAATTGTTTGTGGTAATATGTGACTGAATGTTGTTTGGTGTTCAGACAAATCTATGGCTGCTAATGCTGTTGCTGGGCCACGCTATGCACCTGATGACCCGACACTTCCTAAACCATGGAGGGGGTTGGTAGATGGTAAGACTGGGTATTTGTACTTTTGGAATCCGGAAACTAACGTCACACAGTATGAGAAGCCTAAGCCTGTTGCTCCACCTTCAAATGGGAACTCATCAAGGCCCTCGTCTGGATATGTTAGCTCTTCTGTGCAAGTTCAGCCATCGTATCAAGAACAGCAGAGAGATGGTGGCTATGGTAATGATAATGACGACAAATATACTGGTGCTGGTAGTGATGAAAAGAGTCAACAGGTTTGGCTCTAACTTGTATGCTGCTTTGCCGTCCTTGTTGCCTTTATATCTATGTGTTAAACTCTTTGGGGTTGTTTATTAGCTTGTTTATTTGGATTATGATGTGTGAACAATCGGAAAGTATCGGTCACTCTCGACTCTCGAGTAGCAGCTGCTGGTTCTTGTTTGTAATTGGTTTGATTTTCCCTGCGTACAAAGATGGACTTGCTTGTGATTTTAATAGGTCTGTTTATATAGGAATCTTGCCTGTGATTTATCTGTGTAAGGTTGAAAAGAAAAGTGTGTTTGTGTTGCACTGTTTCCAGAGATCTAGCTGTTCTAATTGGCAAAATCTGAACATTAATTACAAGACGCTAACTAGTCCCATCTTTCTGACATCATCTTATGTATCTGGCCATTACTATTGATAGTTGTATACTTATATTGTTTTTGAAATCTCAGATAGGTTTTATGATCTATAAATCTTATGACTTATGTTGGTTGTTGGCTTCTTTTCAAATAATCAGGGGTAGAACCTAGAAGTGAAGTATACTTATGAAAGTTAGTACTTTAATGTAATTGTATTATTTTTTCTGATTATTTCATGTATTTGCCAATGAACAGGCCTCGGTGCACATGCTAAAATTGTTTCCATTACGGCATTACCCATAGTTGCAAGATCTAGCTTCAATTTTCAATATGTGTTTGTCATCTACTATCCAATAGGGAACTTTATGGAGGAGAGAGTAAGAATGACGATTATGACGTTGCTGGTCCTTTTGTAGTTGAAATATTTTTCTCTGGAGTGTTGAATTGGACGATTATGACATTATCGACTTTTCTCAGAATAAAGAACATGATTATGACAGACCTTTTGTAACCAACCTTCTCAAATAAAATTCTCTGCTACATAGTCTTAGAATCTTGTATGTGTCAAATAAACTTCGGTAATCCGTCTGGCAGGTGTCTGGAGAATTCTTTTCTAGCCATTTTCTAACGAATATCTAAATGACTCCCAGCTTAATGGTGTTTTATTGCATAATTAATTTTCATAACTACGCTTTGAGGGAGGTTTTAGAGTGATAGTTGTAGTGAAATTGGCCAACTGTGTTAATCGAATGTTTGCATGCGTCAACGATTTGGTTTGTTAGATGCATCACACATTTGCTCTTTTTTCTTATTTTTGTTTCATTTTTAAAAATGGGACTCATGGGTTTAGTTTGTTGAATTATTGAAAATAGCCTGTCAGAGACGGAGTTACTTCTAACGGAGGTGGTGGACCTGCAGTCAATCATGGACCAGCAGATGTTGAAAGTGGGTTATCAGCTGAAGCTTACCGTCGCCGACATGAGATATCTGTTTCTGTGAGTTAATTGGGCACAGTATTAGAACTGTTTGCATATTCTACTTATCTATGACGTTTAAACTTTGTGAATTTTTTATTTTTTCTCATGGAGTATTATGGAGTTTTTTGTGATTTTTTCTTTTTTCTTTTGTGAAGTAGCCGCTCTTGGCACTGAGTTTTTCTTTTTCGAATACTTCAGGGAGATTCAGTACCCGCACCATTCATGACTTTTGAAGCTACCGGTTTCCCTTCTGAGGTTCTGAGAGAGGTATGATTTTAGAGTTTTTGTTGGTCTGTTTATCTGTGTATCTCATGGTTGATCTGTCCCAGTATGTTTGCCGAACTAGCTCACAATTTCCCGTTGAAGTTCTGCAATAACTGGAGTTCAGATTTAACGTTAATTTCTCGCATTTTTACTTTTGTCGCAGACGCGATATTTGCTCCAGGGAGGAGCTTATGTCGTAAGCTGTGCTGCCCTCTGTTGGGCACTGTATTTGGAGTGCTCTTTTGGGCTGGACCTTTTTTTCTGAGACGGGCTTTTCGAATCATCCAAGTTTGTGGCTGGGCTGCTGGCTGCTGCTGGTGATGATTCAGTCTGGCACTTGGTCCAAAGTCCAAACAAAAGAGGAGGCCATCTCCTGCTGTGGCTTGCATCTTGCAAGCTTCTCTACCTGCATTGGGGGATGATGCTTCTCCTTGTATTTACTGATCAACATTTTCATAAAACTTGTCCACCTTTTTTTAGCCGTCTTTCTGCATTCTGCTTATCCAGGCAACCCAGGCTGGCTTTTCTGCCCCTACGCCAATTCAGGCACAGTCATGGCCAATTGCAATGCAAGGTCGGGATATAGTTGCAATTGCAAAGACGGGTTCTGGAAAGACCTTGGGGTATCTGCTCCCAGGTTTTATGCATCTAAGGCGTTTACACAACAGTTCACAGATGGGGCCCACTGTGTTAGTGTTATCACCAACGAGAGAGCTGGCGACTCAGATACAAGCTGAAGCTTTGAAATTTGGGAGGTCTTCCAGAATTTCATGCACGGTACTATTGCATTGTCTCTTGAACTTAATTAATTGTTCTCCTCTTTTGGCAAATTTCACTTGAAGGATGTGTGTACACTTTTGTAAAATAAGGACATGTGATGACTTAGTCATAATCATGTAGGAATAGGCGGAATAAATAAATTGTTAAGCTAAATTGTTTTATTCATCTCAAATTTGTCTGGGGTTCTTCTCTTCATTAGTGATCAGTTCTGGCTGTTCCCCTATCTACCGTGCTTCTTTTCCTATTTATTCTTCCCCACGTCATGTTTTTGTGGTCAGTCAGTATTGTTATGACATAACCTCTAGGACTGTTAGGACTTGAGGAAGTCTGAAGGTGTAATTTCAGAGGATTTCTTAAATCAGTTGCTTGCCGTAATGAATATCAGAATGCTTAGAGCTTTTTAAATTCAGGATTTTTCATAGAACTAATCCCTTTGTCCCAATCTTTTGTCTACCTTTGATTAAAATATCTTCATAAAGAATATAAAAAGGTAAACAAGGGATATGTATCCTAAGTCGTAACTACATAACTAGTTACGTCTAGTTATATAATGTTGCTTATTTGAACAACTAGAATGTGTTTCAGTGTTTGTAGTCCATTTAACAGTTATTTATCTTGCATGAATTCCTCTCCAGTGTTTGTATGGGGGAGCCCCTAAAGGCCCTCAATTGAGGGAGCTGGAAAGAGGAGTGGATATTGTGGTAGCGACTCCTGGTCGTTTGAATGATATACTAGAGATGAAGAAAGTCAGCTTGCGTCAGATTTCTTACTTGGTGCTTGATGAGGCAGATCGTATGCTGGACATGGGTTTTGAGCCTCAAATTAGGAAAATTGTGAATGAGGTACCTACTCGCCGCCAGACTCTGATGTATACTGCAACATGGCCAAAGGAGGTCCGGAGAATTGCTGCGGATTTGCTTTCAAATCCTGTTCAGGTCAACATTGGCAGTGCAGATGAACTTGTGGCAAACAAGTCTATTACTCAGGTAATATTTAGATTGGTTTGTTTTTATTATGTTTTGTTATAGACAATTTGAATTTGAAGAAATTGAGAGGAACTTGTCAGTGATCGCCAGATTGGTTTGGGCACCCTTGGGTGTAATGACATTTGCAAGTTGTCACACCTACTAATTTTAAGGTCCAATGCTTCCTGCCTGTCTCAAGGTGCAATGTGCCAGTTCCTGGGTGTAGCGCTGCTGCCACCTTCTGTTCCATGTGAAAAGAAAATGTCACCATAACTAAATAATTGGCCAAAGGGTTGGTTGTCTGGGGCATGCTTAGTTTTTCTCAATTCTGACCTATTTGGCTAGGTCTATTTCACTCCTTTTTTTTAATTTTTCTGTTGAATGTTATGATTTGAAGTAGCCAGTTGTTGCACTTGCTCATCAATATATTATCATTAAAAAAACTGCTCATTAATCAAAAAGATATACAGTATAATTTAGAATAAAGTTATTGAAAATTCAAAAAGATATTTTATCTTTTAGATTTACATATTATATTCAACATTTTGAATGTGTGTCTACTGTATATCCCCTTGGTGCTCTTATGATAGTTTGGTTTAGCAGTTAGTGTTGTGGTAAATTTAGTAAGCCACCTAAAGCTTTCAACTTTCCTGATGTAGCACGTGGAGGTTGTACCGTACATGGAGAAGCAGAAAAGGTTGGAGCAGATATTGAGATCTCAAGAACCCGGATCAAAAGTCATAGTCTTCTGTGCAACCAAAAAGATGTGTGATATGCTTGCTCGGAACCTTAATCGACAATTTGGAGCTGCTGCAATTCATGGTGACAAATCCCAGGGTGAACGTGATGATGTACTAAATCAGTTTCGAAGTGGAAGGTCTCCTTTGCTGGTTGCTACAGATGTTGCAGCTCGTGGACTTGATGTTAAAGACATCAGGTTTGTTCCTTTCAACATTACTTAAACTAGCATTGTAGCTGGCGATTTGTGTTGTGTGCGGTGTTCTAATTCATGCCTAGCTATCTTCACTTGTAACTACTTCCCTGTCTTTGAATGCTTCCAGGCTGTTATTGGCTTTTTAGAATGTAATTGTGCAGTTAAATTTCTCTGTTGTCCAATCATCTCATCTGTTTACATGCTCTATGTGTAGCCTTCTTGTTTTAGACGACTCTTTATCCAATCATAACCTTTACACAATATAACTTGAGGCAACTCTGACTTGCCGTGCAACAAAACTGCAAGTTGGGTGACACTCGAGTTAAAACCGTCGATAACCAAGTCAATCGTAACAAAGTGGTACTTATCCCATCTGTGTTTTGGCATCTTGTTTTCCTCTTCTTTTCTGTTACTGTACCCCATCTGTCTTGGAATCTTGTTTTCCTATTTACAAAAAAAAGTATGGAAGGTAATTTTACAGCTCTATGAAGTTGTTCTTGAAACAAGCCTTGGAAGCGACATGCATATCTTATGTCTCCATCAAGCTAATTTGGATCATGGATTATTTATGTTGTGATTGGTGGTTTATTTTCAATGTTCTTTTTGGGTTTAGTAGTCAGTCTTTCTGTAGATTGGTTTCCCTAGGCTTGGATTGCATCATCGTTGGCATATAAATTATCTCAACATAAAATTATGTATATATTGTGAATTATGTATTTCTTTGATCATGTCACATCATTTTCTTGTGGATTTAAGTGTAATTCTATCTCATGTTGAAGACGGTTTATTGAAATTGCAGGGTGGTGGTCAATTATGACTTTCCTACGGGGGTCGAGGACTACGTTCATAGAATAGGGAGGACTGGAAGAGCAGGAGCAACTGGAGTGGCCTATACATTTTTTTCAGATCAGGATAGCAAACATGCTTCTGATCTTGTTAAGATTTTGGAAGGAGCAAATCAACAAGTTCCTCAGGAGGTTCGAGATATGGCTCAGCGAGGTGGTGGAATGGGTAGGGGAAGACGTCAGTGGGACTCTGGATCCGGTGGTCGGGGTGGAGGCCAAGGAGGGAGAAGTGATTCCGGTTATGGTGGCGGTTATGGTGGCAGGTATGCTGGGCTGCTGTATTATTACATTTTTATCTTCTGCTACATTATTCCCCGTGGACAATTATTCATTTAACTCGACTAAGGTTTTTTCCCTTCATTATTCAGACCACCTATGTCTTCATTGTTTTACCACGTATGTGTAGCTAAATCAGAAATTATTGTATGTCCTGGTAAATTGAAAAATGAAAAATTTTTATTGACGTGTTTTTCTCCATTCTCCTTGGGAGGATTGACCAAATTGGAGAATCACTCGGAAAAAATTGCCTTTTAAAAAACTCCACGTCCTTCCCAGATTCAGCACTTCCTATTTGATTACCTTTCCCCTTTATTGCTGCTAGTTTCTTGGTCTGTAACCCTAAACGTACTTTTGTGGGGGAAATATCATCTTTGCTTATGTGAGCTTAGGGCATTAACTTGTTCCATTATGCAAATAATGATGTAGGTATGACGGTGGTGGCCGTGGCAACAGCTTTCGCAAGAGCCCTTCTCCAGATCGCCAGGGTTGGGGCCGTCAAAGGAGCCGCAGTCCTGAAAGGTTTGATCAAGCTCCATCTGGTGGCAAAAGTTTTCATCAAATGATGATGGAGCGTTCCCGTTGATCCAAAACAACGAGGAGCGTTCTTAACCTCGCAACTACACTTCTAACGTATGTGGTATTGTGCCAAATGGATTGCTTTTGCAGTCGCTATAAAGTGTTTTGCAGGCCGACTTGTTTTGTGTAGGGTAGGTATCGGCCATTTTGGCACTTGACATGATCCCCTATGAAACTTTGTAGTTATTGGCCTGAGCGGCATTGGTTTTGTCTCGGCCCTCAGGAAGTGCAGTAAAATTATGTATTTAAACTCTATATCTATATTACGAAGCACTTTATTTAGCTCCCTTGAATCGGATTCATGCATCTAATGTTGATATTACTGTGTTTCAGTCGATTATTAGATTTATTTTTAGATTTATTTTTGCCTTTGTTCTAGTTACGGAGTATTAAGCAGGACGAGACCAATTTTGACAATTGTTTCCAGTTTGTGTGATACCTATCAGGGCCATCACTTACATGAAGGGATGATGAGGGATAGGTTTTTTTTTTTACATTTTTTTTTCCAGTTTTCGCCTTTTTAGATAGGGGTTTTGTAGGAGTGGGAATGGGAGGTTCAACAAGAGTTGGTTGGGGGATGATGATGGAGACGCAGGCGGTGGTGCTTGGGTAGTGGCTGGTAGTTGATTTGAAGGCCGTGGTTGGATTTGATGTTTTTTTGTTAGAGCAAGTCTTTTGTAAGATCGTCTTATATTCTCACAAGATTGTTATTGTGAGACCGTCTTCGGAGAATTAGTTTTTTTTTTTTTGTTATTGTATTTTATGCTTGTAACTAAATAAGGAGGCTGGGAACCACCGAAGGCAGGCGTGGTAAAGATTAATGTGGACGCGGGTGCAAAGGAGGGCGAGGGAACGAGCTGGGGTGCGATTTGTCGTGATGAGAATGGGCGAGTGCTGTGGGGAGTGGCGCAGGTGCTTGACCAATACTGGGAACCACAGGTTGCGGAAGCCGTTGCGGTCTTAGAAGGGATTAGTGAAGCTGCAAGGAGGGGTCATGAGAAGATCGTCATGGAGAGCGACTGCTTACCGATCGTGGAGGCGCTGAGAAAGAAGGCGGTTGGAAGGAATATGCTTGATTTGGTTTTGTCTGACATTTTAACTGTTTGTAACTCTTTTAATTCGGTTGTATAGTCGTTTACTAGACGTAGTAACAATAATGCCGCGCATGTTTTAGCTCATTTAGTTCCTAGAGTAGTTGGTAGGATCTCGTGGTCGGAGGTTCTGCCACCGGCTGTAAGCAACGCTATTTTTCGTGATTCGATTTTAATGCAGTAGACCTTTGGGTCTTCCCATCAAAAAAAAAAATGAGGCTAATCAAAAGAAAATTATTTCCTTATTCCTTGTATTTTTTTCTTAATTTGTATTTTTTTCCTTGATCCCTTCTGAATTTACATCCAAATGTGTATAACACAAATTCTCATTTGTCCCGTATATATCTGTCGCAAACTTGCGACGAGTCAAGTACTACCCATATAGGGTAGATAAGACAAAAGCAGAGAGCCTAGACAGCCTAGGGAGTAACAATCTGTTTTGTCTTATCTATCTACATGGGTGATATACTGGTATATAACCCATTGCAAGTTTGTGAGAGATATGGCCGTCATAAGACGCATGATTACATGTGTAAAGTGCCAGCTTTTGGTGAGTAAGCGTAACAAATATCCTGAGCCACAGTTCCATACTATCAGTTGGCATACTCTCCATGCACACACAGTCACACACAAACACAGTTGCGTACCAACAAACAGACAACTACTCAACTTCAATACGATTAATACGAATACACAGTGACATCAAGTGGTGTGCTGTATATGACCTAGACAGATGACTAGTATAGTAGTGTAGTCGGTAGGTGAAATAATCTACTCTCTACTAATCTGTATTTGATCCGTCTTAAACTTGAGTTAAACCGATATTTTCGTCTTAAATGAGAATTTGCCTGAAATATAGTATGGACGTTTCCGGTGTATTACGTTATTGTACATCGTAAATTTGTAGTTAATGACATTCGGAATTTAAACTTGAGTTAAGATCGATATTTCCGTCTTAAATGAGAATTTGCCTGAAATATAGTATGGACGTTTCCGGTATATTACGTTATTGTACATCATAACTTTGTAGTTAATGGCAAAGTCGGAATTAACGAAAACTTTCATAAATACTTAGTATTCCTCGACAAGGTGAAATTTAAATTCAAGTAAAAAAGTGAGAAAAATTATTAATTGGGGGATATAATTAAGTGGTAGATTAGATTAATTTGTTTCCAAATGTCACATGAGACAAAGATGTTATAATATTTGTGATTGAGATTGTTTTTGTTTATTTCCATTTTTTCTCAATGGTCCAAATTATGTTCGAGGTCATTCTAACAACCGATTGATGACGAGATTTTTTTGGTCTAACGAAGCGCACTTAGCCGCATTACTATAGAGGTGATGGATTATGTTCTAGGTCAATCTAACAGCCGATTGTTTGATGAGATTTTTTTTTTTTGTCTAACGAAGCCCGCACTCAGTAGCATTACAATAGATGAGATGAGATGAGATTTTCAAACTTAAGATCTATTGTCCATAATACCTTCATCTTAACCACCAAACTAAGACATTTATAGCTATCACTAAATGAGCCGTATAATTATATTACTAGTTGCATATACTTGCACTTGCATACGCTAATGCTAGTACTATAATCGTATAAAACCGTCTTAAGAGAAACCAACTAAGATGCATAACAATAATAAAATCCCTTCTTTGTCAAAAAAAAAATAATAAAATCCCTTTAAAAGAACAACACAACACACTCATATAAGCCTTACTAGTGAGTTACTGTGCTTCAACAAACAAGACCGCCGCTATCTTGTCTATATTACCTTCAACAACACCAAATTGTGGTCGGTAGTTAACGGTGTTGATTGCCGCCGCCGCCGCCGCCATGTCTTCCGCCAGATACATGTCGTATTCTCCGTCACCATCTCCGTCTCCCGCTCCTCAATCTCCTCACTTCGCCGATAAGTATATCTTTAATTTCTCCCCTTTTTGTTTTACTTTTTCCGTCTCAATTATTTGTTTACCTTTGATTTAAATATCTCCGTCTCTAGTAATAATTGATCGAGACGGAGAAAGTATATGTTTTTAATTATCGATATATTTGATCTGTTGTTATTTACTCGTTGTTGTTGTTGTTGTTGTTGTTGTTGTTGTTGTTGTTGTTGTTGTTGTTGTTGTTATTAGTGTATCTCCGTCACCGGTGTGTTTAACCAGTGGCGGAAGTGCGGAACCAGGATTTGAAGTTAGGATGTTAAAATATAGATTTAAAATTTTAAAGCGAACGAAAGTTTGTGAGGCGTATTTTAATTAAAGGTAAACAAATGATTGAGACGGAACATAGATTGAAAATTTTAGAGTGGAAGAACTTTTGTTTACGTTTTTTTAAATTGTTTGTGAGGCGTATTTTAATCAAAGGTAAACAAATGATTGAGACGGAACATAGATTGAAAATTTTAGAGTGGAAGAATTTTTTTATTTTTTTTAATTGTTTGTGAGGAGTATTTTAATGAAAGGTAAACAAATGATTGGAAAGGAGGGAGTAATAGAGAAACTTAGAAAAAGAGCGGAAATTTTAACCAGATATATCACGGAATTTGAACAAACATATGGAAATGACTTGAAAGGAGTGTGTTTTTTAACGGCTGGAGGGCGGAAGCCTCTACTATGCTCCTCTTGTTTACTTATGTTCGTGTTTATTGGTTTTGTTTGGAAAAGAAGTAATTTTTTCTCTGATTAGTGTAAGCTTTTGGGGTTTGTATAGAAATTGTCATTTGTTTGTTGTTTCGGAGTGATCTGTAATCTCTTTGTTAATTTTTGTGCAGATATTTATCGGAGTTGCTGGCTGAGCGTCAAAAGATTGGTCCTTTTATGCCTGTGGTTCCTCACTTGTATCGGTTGTTAAACCAGGGTGAGTATCGGTGGCACGTGTAAACCTTACTGCCATAGACTGCAGATTGAGCAATTGCATCCTTTTTCGTTAATATGACGATAGTTTGCATAAATATATCTTGCAAGAGCACGTTACATTATTTAACCACTTAACATGTCCTTAGATGGTATATTTAACGTCGTTCTATCTTAGAAAGGCATGGATGTGTTTCCTGCATTGTTTTTTTTTAGATAGATATCTTTCGATGCTTTCTTTTTCTGATTTTCCTGTAATAAATAATGATGTTATGAAGCGGCTTACTCGCAAAAACGTGTCAAACACTCCTTTTACTTACTAGCGGTTGTATTTGAAGTTTGAACATCTCATTGCATGAAATGTTAACACAATTTCGGTGGTTGATGTGTAAATTCATGCCTCACATGTCTTTAGTTGGTAAATTTACATCATTCTATGTTGGAAAAGGGTGATTTATGGTTTGAAGACTAGAGGGCGCTTATTAAGCCATCAGGGAGCTTGACATCATGGATGGTTCTGAGGAACGTTGTTTTGCTCATGGGAAAGATAGACCACTTTCCTTATAATAAAGATTTTGATAGGATTACATTGTGACTTGTGTTTGTTAAATGTGTCCAATTGTAGCTGTAAATTAGCCATAAATGAACTGTGAACGATTTAATGTTTTTATGCGCTATAGCAATCGTAAAGGAGAACTGCGCAGTTCGCACTAATTGGCATGTAGTTGGCTGGCCATTATGTGTGTTTAGCTGAGCTGGCATGATTATGAATCATCACATATACATGCTGACATTTAATAACCTAATTATAGTATACCTTAATGTCAGTTGCAATATGAATCACAATTCCTAAATCCGCTTTTTTTGTTGGCATTGTGATGACTTCTTGTGTTTACATCCTCCGAAAATTACTTCCACTAACCTTAATGATTTGAGTGTAGTTTTACCATGAAAAAACAATTTCAAAGGCCTGGTGGCTGACAAGCTTCTCTCCTTGCAAGCTAACATGTCCAGTGAGGTTACTTTCTGATGGTTAAGAGTTCGCACAGGTCATCGAGGTCAATTCTTGGATAGTTGAATGGTTAGGACAATTGATGGAAAGATAGAAGAATTATCTTCCAATAAAGCCGTTTACTTACAAAATATTTCAATTTGTGTTTGACAAGAGTAGTGTCCTAGAAATGACTATAAACATGTAGTATCATCCGTATTGTCAATGCTATAGCATTTATGATACTGAAGTTGCTACTTTTTCTAACAGACCCTTTCAACTAGCTACTTTTGGTTATTAATCTGGGTTCTTTAGTGGATGTTGAGGATGCATTTGGAATATTTGATGATTCTGAAGGGTTTTGACTTTTAGTATTTACTGGTTTACCTTAAGTATCTTGACATGATGATCTGAATGTCGGAAGCAGTAGAGGTGATCTCAAGTTGGAATCAATGTTGTGTCCTCACATTTTCACATTGGTTTGCGAGTTACATGGTCATGGAATGTGATGCTTCTTCAGAATCTTTAAATTTTCACAAAGCTTGTTCATTATTTCTGATCTACTAATTTTCGATTCTTTGGTGCGTTTTTTTACAATCCCATCTCCTCTTTCTATGTGTGTATGAGAGGGGATCAAGGCTTGGGTTGGTCGGCTAGACTGTTCAAATGCCAAGTTTTTGCATGGTCCTCTTATGAGAAGACAATGGGTTTTCTCATATCCTATACTGTGGTTTGGCACAGAGAGTTCTTATGACTATCTTCTATGTCTTCGCCTTTATTGTTTTTCCCAAGGTCAAGTTATTTCTTGGGAGGACTCCTATAATAGTGCCTCTACTCCAGCTATTTCTCCTTTTCAGATTAGGAATCTTGATAGTAACCTTAATGGGATTTCTAACTAGCGTTACATGCAAGATAACTATGATCGGTGTCGTAAGGGGGTGAGGTTGTGAGTTATCGTTTTGTGGCCAAATCTTTTACATTTATAGCAACATTCCAATGGTAGGATGAGTTCACGGCCAAGCTACATCAGACGTCATTTTGTCAGTGTCCAGTTTTCTTAGTCTCGTCTGCGGCAATGTAGCTTGTAAATCTGTAATGGTATTGTCTCGTTGTTACAACTTCTATCTTTGCCTTACTTGAGAATCTACTACTACTAGTATTTGTTTCTAATGGAAGTGTGATAAAAATAGGTGAACTGTCTAGTATAGAAATCAAAGATTAGTGCAACAATTATCAGCTGGTTGTGAGACTTGTACTCATTAACAAGATGAGCGAGCAGTAAGCACCGTGATAACATTTCCGTATATGTACTTTTTGTAGTCGATAACTTCTCTTACCCCTCTCTATTCTTCGTTTCTTTTTCTTTTTTGGGTTGGGGGTGGTAGTGTATGGCGGGGTTTGGTTTTTTAACTGACTCGGTGCATTACTGACTAATATTATAACAAATGCTAACTGGTATCTGTTGTCCACAATTGGCAATAAGCAGAAATATTGCGTGTGACTACACTGTTGGGGAATGCTTCATTTTTAGATCAAGCTGGGCTTGAACATGGTAGCCCTCGGCCATCTGGAGGAAAGTATTCAAACGGTGGAGCGAATATGAATGGATGGGCATCACCACATCAATCAGAAGTACGAATTACTAACTATTAACATAACCTCTTGTTACTTACTGAATTTACAGTTTGACACTTTACTGACTAAATTTTCTGTTTTGTGATAACTATTTATTGATATGATATGAACTTCTCTCTTGACAGGGAGTGCTGAAACTAACATTATCACAGAATAATTTTAAGTTTAAATTGAAATGCAGCTCTGAAGTTTGATAGTTTTCCCTAAGCGGTCACTCATAGTAGACAAAGTGGCTCTTTATCATCATTGCACATCTATTAAGTTTGATTTGCCACCTATTATGTATCTTCGTCGATAAATAAACCCGGGAAAACAAAATTGAATAATAAATATTACATCATAGTTGCTGTTTTCTACGTATTGCAAATCTTTTTAGTCCTTATATTGGTTTCCCATTGTGATAGCATTTACCCGTACGGTCCATGCAGTTGTTCAGACTTCTTACTACAGTGATTGAAAACAAATTGATGGGACTTCCGATGTAGTGTTTGAGATTTCTTATAATATTATTGAAGGAATCTCTCATTCTCGAACATAGTTTGCTATCGGCTATTTGATACATTTTGCATCGGTTGATAGACTTTTGCATTCTATGCAGATGCCTGGTTTTCTACACCAATCACCAGCCCATAATTGGCATGGTAACTCCTCTGGCCTAATTGTGAAGAGGACTATTAGAGTGGATATACCTGCTGATAAATTCCCCAATGTATGAAGTTTTACTTCCTAAATACTTTGGTTATGTGCTAATTAATAGTTGTCGTCGTCTTCAAGCAATAGACTGACATTTTTTTTCCTCATGTTGTAGCAGTTCAATTTTGTTGGACGTCTCCTTGGACCCAGGGGGAACTCGCTGAAGCGAGTAGAGGCCAGCACTGACTGCCGTGTATTTATTAGAGGACGTGGCAGCATCAAGGATCCAATCAAGGTAATCTTTTGTTTGTTTATGTGTCCACTATTCTTATAATTTTAGAGCCGTGATTTGTAGTCTGCTGTATGACTGCCATGTTTCTATGCTTCTTGTTCTTAAATAAAATTTTGATCTCACGTATGTTTTTGCGTCTTTCCATCTACCGTGGAAATTACAATTTTGCCAAAAAATAACATCTTACCAAATAATGTGAAAACTAACACAACTGATTTCATAATGAAAATTACATCTTAAAGATGTACTCCGTATTTTAAACCGTGTATCATGCATTGCGATTTGTGTCACTCATAAAAGCCCTATTTAATGTTCGCATTGTTCTTGTACATTCTTTATTCACCATGATATACTGATATAATGCTTGGGGTAGCTCATTGTAAAGGCCGGTATATATGCTTTCAAGTAACGATTACTTTCCCTTGTGTTTCTAGCAACATTGGACCAACTCTTCTTGTGAAGTAATTGTCTAACCTGTAATAACGTACTTTTTGTCGGAAAGCTTTCATTATAAGATACGCAGAGAGCTGATTGTTAACGGTTCGGCGGTTTATTGAATTGGTGTTGTCCATTCAGCTTTTGACATTCTACATGTGTACCTTCTATATATGGGATGGGAATCATGGGATTACGTCTACATTTTTGTGTCGATTTTTGGTGACAGGAAATGGACTTATTGGAAAAGCCTTGGTTGAGTAGACTTAATTTTATAAGGAAACTAAACTTTCATTTACTGTCTCTCCTAGTCTCCTACGGAGTATATAGTAAGGAGTAGTAATTTGCTTAAATACACGTATTTCTATTACTATTGATACGTGTATCTTATTACTAATACTTGTATCTTTATTATATGTTTCATTAAAGGAGGACATGATGCGTGGTAAGCCAGGATATGAGCATCTCAGTGAACCTCTTCACATACTTGTGGAAGCAGAATTACCTGTTGAGATAATTGATGCCCGCCTCATGAAAGCACGTGACATCCTTGAGGATCTGCTCAAGCCTGTGGTAATTACCAAACTTTCTTAGCATTCTCCCTCCCCCCCTCTCCGCTCTCTCTGCTATTCTGGCATTCATTTTATGCTTTTTAAAAAATAATAAAATTGGTGCTAGTCAAGGGCACTTCCTACAATTTGCTCTTATGAAGGGCTCCTTAGGAAGAAGTCTTTATTGCTGTCCACTTGTTATATAAGAGTTCTTTATGACGGAGTTGCTTATTTAGCTCTGTCAAAAGGAAAAGATTTGAGGCGGTAGGGTCCATTTTAAAAATGGTTTGAGGTTTTTAGGAGAATTGGTAGTTTGGTACTACAATTCCACGAGTTCTTGTTTAAGACAACAGTATACGTTTTAACCAACGGGTTAAGTATGGTAGATGAGACAAAAATGAGGATGCCTAGGTACTAACAAAAGGTTTGTGTCCTATATATGCGAGTGAGCGTATATTTGACCTGTTTTCATCTTAAGACGGGTATTGCCGTCTTAAGAGAGGCTTATTGTTGTACAATTTATGGAATGGTAAAAGTTGATATAGAGCTCGTACTAGTATGGATGCCCTTAAGCCTGCTAGTAAGCAAGTTATAACTCGTCTTTCTTGTTCAGGATGAGTCTCAAGATTTGTTCAAGAAACAACAGCTGCAAGAGTTGGCTATGCTCAATGGTACACTTCGTGAAGATGCTTCTCACATGGCAGGTTCGATGTCTCCATTTCACAACAGTCTTGGAATGAAGAGGGCCAAGACTCAAGGGTGAAACTTTTTCGTTCCGTAGACTGAATTTCTGCAGAATATTATTCACTCTGTTTTGGTCAATTAGCCCCATTAGACTTTGTCTTCTTTACTAGAAAGCCAAGGTGGGGCTTATTGACTAAAATGGGGGGAGTAGCTATGACGAGCGGGCTTCTCCCGTGCCATTCACAGTTCCACAATCCTGATGCCCATCGAGGCACCGACACATCAGGTTCTAATTTTTAGTTGTGCATCAAAATTATGTTTGAATTCACAGGGTTTGAATTTGTATGTTGTTGATCTAGGCTAGCTAGTAAACTATCTTAGCAAGTTGTATTATGGGTTACTTTTGATTTAGATACAGTTTTGGTAGGGTGATTGTAGTAGTGTCCGTATTGCCGTGTGCATAGTGTGATAACGACATTTGCGGCCGACTTATGGTTGCGAGTGTCTATTATGTGCAAGACTTGCCTAGATTGCTTAATGTTATGCATTTGAGTCTGATCTTACTCCTCAGTACCTGCTTTTAAAACGCTTTTATCACAAATTCATGTTTCAGACGGCAATATCCGTTGTAATGGTAAATCGGATCCAATAGGTACTACTGTCTGACTGCTAGCAAAAGTTTAGTATTATTTTTAAGTGGTAGTATTTAGATCTATCTTACCATTAAAACGGATATTCTCGTCTTAAGTAAGACTAGCTGCCCATATAGCTTTAGCCGGTTGTAATTACGTTAAATTTTCTTTGGCATTGTTTGCACCTGTAAATCCTCCCATTTAGCACGGCTGATCGAAAGTATTTGATGGGAGTATCTTTGAAAGAAATTGGTTTCAGATTTTGAGTAAATTGGAACGGTATTTCAATTTTTTCCGTCACTCTTATCAGTTGATTTGGCTGGCTAGTTTGGGTTGAAATCTTATCGATGTTGGCCATCGCATTAGTTGAAATTCAAGATGATTTGTTAATAGGTCGGATCTGAAACGAGTAAAAATCGCGTCAATATTCATACTATTTCATATTGAAGTAAAATATTTCAAGGCATTATTATTGAATCTAACAAATACTATAAATCAAGATAATCATTTATAGGTTTCAGCTTGACTTTCATTAAATTAATTGGCCATTTGTCCGTCACAAGAATAAACTAGTATTGTAACCAAAGCCAATTTTAGTTAGTCTTCCTTAAGATGGAGATAAAACGGGTTAAATATCATCCCACATGGAATATAGGACTAATCTTTTGCTTTTTCCCGATATATTCTGCTTTTGTCTTATTCATTCACATCGTTATACTTGATCCATTTTAAATTTAAGACGAATATATCAGTCTTAACCTTAATTTTCCAATTCAAATTGAGGATAAGCATCGGTCCACGGCCCGACCATACCGAACCGAACCAAAGCATAAAAAAGTAAAGTAGGTGATCGATGACTTGTTATATGTGAAGAAACTCAAAGTTCCACATGTGAGGGTTGTCCCACATTAATAAAAGAGGAGAAAAATTATCACTTTACAAGGCAAGATGCTACTCCCTTTATAGCCAATTGGTTTTAGAGTTGAACCCTCTTGGGTCTGCGTTATGTGGACTCTTTCTCCTCTGTTTGGGTGCGGTCCAGACCCGTTGTTAAATTTAACATTATACCGTGCTAAACTAGTATCGTACTAAAATTTGTCAACACAAAATGCACAAGTGCACAACGACCCGCATATCCACTTCCATCTCGATATCCCCCACCCAAAACCCAAAAAGAAAACAAACTTTTAACGCAACGTTATCCTACTCGTAGTAGAAAATGGAATCGTGCTCTATCACGATCAGTAACCGTTCACAAGTTATAAAGTTACCATCAACTCCACCTTACTATATAAACAACATCAACCCTTTAACTTGTACAAACTACTAATTCTCCTTTTTACACTCCATTTTCTCAACAACTCTCACCAAATTTAACTCCTATTTCATACAAATTTCAGATCCCATAAAAATAAATTAAATAAAACCCACAAAAAAACTCAATTTTTTTTACAAGATGTGTTGTTGTCCAAGTAAAGTATGCATGTTATGCATATGTGTGATACTAGTTGTGATTGCAATCGGGTTGGTATTCGGGTTCGGAGTTTTCTCAAATGGGTTTCATAAATTGAAGCATACTATGGATCTTGATCAAACTACTGGAAGACCTTTCATCAATTACTATGCTCCTCCTCCTTATTAGAGATTAATTTCTTTGTTTTTTTAATTAATTAGTGTTTTAATTCGTTTTTATTATGTAGATTTTGTTGTTTTTTTATTAGAATTTCGACCCAGATTGTTGATTAATTCATTATAATTACTAGTATTTGTAATTGGTTTTCTTTTTATGTTGGAATTTGTGTTTGAATTATTCAATTTTAGGTTTATTATATTTGTTTTTGAATTATTAGAGTTAATTTCTTGTTTTTTTAAATTAATTTCTAGTTTTTTTAGTGTTTTAATTCGTTTTTATTATGTACTTCCTCCATTCAACTCCACTCTACCTATTTCATTTTTGTGCACTATTCACGATTGTGTATTCAATTTCGATTTTCTCTCGATACGTAAGCGGTAATATATTCATGTGGGATCTTGTTTGATTAAATCTTTACGAAAGACATTAAAAATATCTAACTTTTATAATTTTTGCAAATACGTAGTCAACGATATTTAGCGCGTAAAACACGCGTTGGCAAACGTGAAAAAAGAAAGTGGTAGAGTGGAGTTGAATGGAGGAAGTACTAGATTTTATTGTTTCTTGATTACAATTTCGACCCAGATTGTTGATTGATTAATGAATTTTAAATTACTACTCCGTTCTTTAGTATTTGTAAGACGGTTTTATACTGATATGATTGAACTAACATATAATGTCCGTATACCTCCGTCGTAACAATAGGTCTTGGTATAGACGGGTGGGGCAAACAGACGGGTAAACAGCTCTAATAAAATGGGTAGGGGGGACAAGGTGGGGCACCCCATGTGCTTCCCACTTTATGGCAAATGGGTATTTATGGCAAATGGGTATTTTGTGAGGGGAAATGGTATCCGTCTATACGTATAGACTATACGGATAGTGTCCGTATATAATGAGAATTTGGGTCATCGTAATTAGAGTTTCTAATTGTAATTACAGGATAATGGGTATTTGTCTAATCAGTAGGTCTCCCTTACGACGGGTCAGATATTGCGACGGGTATTTTGTGAGTGGAAATGGGTAGAGGGGACAAGGTGGGCACCCACCCCACGTGCTCTTGTCTCACCCTCTATGGGTTTTTTGTGAGACAATATGGTACCCGTCGCAAGTTTGCGACGTCCGTCATAAGGGAGAATTTGTGTTGTCTAATTGATGATTGATTCATTGAAAATTCAAGTTTTCTCATTAATTACACTGTTTCTGGTGTATTTGTCACTGCACAATTGATTCGTTGTTACCGATTTTGTAACGTCTGTATTAATTTTCAAGACAATTAATCTGCTCGAAATTACGGAGTAATACACAAGAAAGTTAGTAATTGAGAGAATATTATTGATTAGTGTAAATTGCGTTGAATTGAGGTACCCTTAATGTCTACATATTCGTGATTCTTGTTGTAAAAGTTGTAGCTGTTTTTCTGTACACAAAATCTCATTTGTGAGGGCACGTATCCGTCATTTTGGAGTGACGGATACCATTTTCCCTCACAAATGACCCAAATAGAGGAGAGAGAGAAGTACATGGGGTGCCCCCACCTTGTCCCCCTATCCGTTTTGTGAGTGGCATTATCCGTCACTAGCTCCGACCCGTCTTCAGCAAGACTAATTGCTGTATGTAACGTCTGTACCTATTTTTTTGTGAAAAAATACAAAATTGCTATATCACGTCCCCTACTTTTTCATTTATTCCTATTTTACCCTTGGACTATGTAACTAATTAAAGTAAAAAATATTTCTCATTTTTTAGTTTATGCTTTTCGGAGACGAGTTTTACAAAATTATAATCGGAGACGTTTTTTAAATTATTGTTTTATAATTATTTGATTTTGGTAATATCTTTTACAATAATTAATAATTGTATTATAGTAAATGGTTTTTGTTGAACTTTTCATTTTTGATTTAATTACCGCTTTGTCGAAACTGAGTTTGGGGCGATTTTTAGAGTAATTAATTTTAAAAAAAAAAAAAAAAAAAAAAGTGGCCTTGTCATGTGAATTACAAGACGCGGCCATGGTGGTGTCATGTGAATTACAAGACGGTGTCATGACCATGTCGTGTGGTTTACACGACAGAACCATGGGTGTGTCATGTGGTTTATATGACAGGTCCATGGACATGTCTTGTAAGCCACATGATAGTGCCATGGCCGTGTCTTGTAATTCACACATGTCCTTGGCCATGTCTTGTAATCCACATGACGGGGTCCTTAGTTGTGTCTTGTAAGCTACATGATGAGGTCAATTTTCGTATTTTTTTAAATTGGGTTATGTGTGCCGTTAAATTTTATTTTATTTTTTAAATCTTGTAATAATTATTCTTGAAACGATATAATTTTTTCATTCATTCAAGACGATATTTAATTTTGTAAAAAACCGTCTCCAAAAATCATAAAATAAAAAACTAGAAATATTTTACTTAACTAAATACATAGTTTAAAGGCAAAATAGGAATAAAATAGGAGGCGTAACAAGTAAAACAGGGGCGTGATATAACAAATCCCAAAAATAACCCAAATCGCTATTCGTGGTCGACAAATAGGCAACAGAGCCTGATAGCAACAGAAATCTGATCAATGAAACAGTGTATTACTAAGTACTCGTACCTTACATTAAACTCATTAAAAAGCCGATTATTTCTGATAAATCGGAAACAAAATAAATAAACAGAATTGAAATTAGGACTTATTTCTGTCGGGGATCAAGCACCGTACCAACAAAAAGTACAGCACCGGAATTATCTTCCATGATCACAAACATAAACGGGTGATCGGCCACAAAGTTTATTGGAGGAGGCGGGTTTCGACAAGGTGCTGCACCTCCAGTAGTCCATCGACTCCGAGTGACAGCTGCAGCAACCGTCCCAAGTTCATTAGTTTCAACAAAGCACTTTTGAGATATATCGCTTACATAGATCGGCTCGGTGACGTCTGTCATTCTTGAAAAATCCTTGCAGGTTTCTTCAAACGGTAGTAACAAGCCCAATTGTTTCATAGGCTTATTGAGCCCAATATCGCATTCAAATTTGAATTTCGGGAATGAAAGATTGGCGATTTTGACATCGTCCAGGCTGTTGAACAATTTTGCATCAATCTTGATTTCGTTAATGAGATTTGGTAAGCCATTCTTCTCGCGAGGGAGAAAAACATACATTGAGAAGTCCGTATCCTCCTCCTCCTCCTCATCATCATCGTCATTGTCAGAGTATTTCCAGTATTCCCCTATTTTGTATGGCATCTTTAGAACCTGATAACTATCAGACGTTCCATACTCGAAATACTTATGCCATTGGTTCATCATTGGAACTCGAATTTTGTCGCCATTGAGAAGATTAAAGTCGTCATCTTTTGTATCTTTCGACTTAAAAGAATTATGCCAATTTCCTTTGAAATATAATGCATTACTCAAAATTAGAAGAGTATCATCATCAATATTGTTTTCGGAAAGAATTTGTTTGATCAACCCTTTTGTTTGTTCTTCAGC